>NC_033623.1:10797875-10849250 GCF_001540865.1 Ananas comosus | reverse complement strand
GAGCTGGGGTCAGCTCGCTCGTGTTCGGCTCGTTTACACTCCTAGTCTTTACTACAGTCAAATGGTGTTCTTCTCTCCACCTAAATTCAAATGAGGGGAAAAACACCAGTCAAACTACGATGTAAAATTGACTCAATATTTACTGTCATATGCTAAACTTATGGAAGGAGCGCAATAATATAATTTTTAATGGATTGTGTACATCATCTAAAGAATTAGCTCGAATGTCACACAATGAGGCGCTAATGTGGTTCAAACTTTTATAACTGGCGTTTAATTAGAAAGTTCAAAATTATTACTGCGAGTCTACTGAGCCCCAACAATTATAATTTATACTCATTTTATATGTAACTCCTATTTTATTCAATGACGCTTATAGACAATATCCATATATTCCTCTCAAACGAAAAAGAAAAAAAGAAAAAAAAAGAAGAACATCAACCAGATATATCAATCAAATAAACATGGTGATCAATCAAACACGTCGGAGAAATCGCGAACCATCTAATCGCCTATTAGATCATTTTATCGTGCACACGCGGCTCATCTTAATCAAACTAAACCCCTTTCACGCTCATTAAGTTCATTTTGGAATCTTATAAACAATACATGTACACATACCAATAATACATATCTTAATCTATGATGTAGCTTGTGACATTACTAAACATTTCCCCTTTCTCAGCATCCTGCATTGCACATGATCAGAGCTTGTGACATGCACTGTGTATATTTTACATATGAAGCAGGCCCCCGGAAAATAAGGCAGAAGACACCTTTGACTGGTACCTGGAGCAGACCTTTCCACAGATGATAAGATAAATGCAAATATTTAATATTAATTAAGCACAAACACAAACACACACACACACACACACACACAAATACAAGAGTTGTGAGACCTGGACCATACTACATGATTGTTAGCTAAGGACTATGACATTTTCCCTACTCCTTAGGGATTATAATACTTAACCCATCACCCTACACAAAGACAAATGGTGAAGAGAGAGAGAGAGAGAGAGAGAGAGAGAGAGAGAGAGAGAGAGAGAGAGAGAGAGGATCACTACCCCTCCACAACTGAGTCAACACCCAATGCCCTTGATGATGTAACCTTCCTTAAATTTCAACTTCTCTTGTAACTAAGGAGATTTCACTTTGATCCAAATGGCCATATTATCATTAGAAGAATCTGCAATGTGAGATCATGTAAACTATCTAAGAACTGTTGAGAGGACATTTTTGGTACACTTTTGGAGAACTTCAATACTCTTACCATAGGAGATTGGTCCAATATTAATAGCCCCTCCCCACCTCTCTCTCTCTCTCTATCCCAGCTCACACTCCATTCAACCTTTGAACTTCTCCCTCCCCCCCCCTCTCTCTCTCTTCCATCTTCTATCTTCCATCTTTCCCTTCTGGAGATCATAAGCATGAGATTTCGGAAGTTCCGAGTACAGCCCGTGTTCTTGTTTTTCTTCCTCTTGACGATGCTGCTCACCGGTTTCGGCGACGGCCGGAGAATTCCGAATGGCGGGAATGCGCGGTGGAAAGGCGTGAAGTCCGGGCCGTCGATGGGCTACTTCTCGGAGAGATCGCCTTCTCCGGAGCCCGACGACGATGACTTTGGCGGCGTTTACGGAGTGTCGGAGAGATTGGTGCCTCAGGGTCCGAATCCACTGCACAATTAACCAGGTTCTGATCAGTGTCAATGTGTTTCTCCTTGTTGGAAGGAAAAAAAAAAAAAAAAAAAGAATACATTTTTGTTCAAAGTTATAGAAGTTTATTACAATATTACTGTCTTGAGATGTACACATTAGTAAATATACAGTTGAGAGAAATGTAATTTTAGCTTATTTATTTTCTACCAAGAGATTATAACCTCTGCTCTTGTGGAATTGTACAACTTGTGATCTTTTTTTTCTTTTTTTTTAGACATGTAATACCATAGGGTGATTATTCATTCCCTTTTGTTTTTATTAATGAAATTAGTAGCTGTTTGGAATTTTGCTTAATCACAGCAAAAACACCAAACAAAAGAAGTGGAAAAAGAAAGAAGAATATTAGGGAGTGAAAAGAACACAATTTCACAAGTATAGCCTCTAGAAAAAATGTTAAATTATATCAAACTATCGTTGTTATTCAAAAACTTAGAACTCCCCGAAAACAATTTTTTAATATTTACATTCAATAGTTTTCTTTATGTTTGGGCTCGAGACCTTAAAAAGAACACAATTTCACAAATATAGTCTCTAGAAAAAATGTTAAATTATATCAAACAATCGTTGTTATTCAAAAACTTGAACTCTCCGAATACCCTTTTTTAATATTTATATTCAATAGTTTTTTTTATGTTTGGGCTCGAGATCTTAATCCATATTAAAATTTTCTGTTTTGATATCATGTTAGACTATGTCAGACAATCATTATTATCTAAAAACTTGAAACTCCCAAATAATATTATTTTTAATATTAAAATTTTTTTTTTGAAAACAAAAGGCAATTTTCTTTATCAGAGTAAATTAAATTAGATGTCATGCTGTTTAGTTAGTTGACTGCAGAAAGTCACAGATGAGGACTTTTGGACTCTGAAGACCCCCCTCTTTCTTCCTTTTCCACTAGGAAGAAAACTTATAAGAAGAAAACTCATGAAGTTTGGTTTTAGTTGGCATTTAATATTAAGCAAGACATGATAATAAGATTAGGACAAATGGTGCTCTGTGGAGAGCCTAAAAATAACTCACACTGCTGACTGGATCTTTGCTGCTTTGCTGGTTTTCAAGTTTATTTTATTGCTTTACTGTAAAAGATGGGACATTTGAGGAACCTTTGTTTGGCTTTTCCTCTATTAAAAAAAAAAAACTCAATTGTAACAAATTGAACATGGTCTGGTCTTTTCAATTAAATACATGCATATATAGTTCTCTGTCACTTTTCCAATGTTTAATCAGCATGGTTTTCAACTGTGGGAGCAACAGCATTAGGAACAGTAATGAAAACATTACACTGTAGCACTCAAATAATTGCTTATCTTTAGCATGTGACATGACACATAGATGAAACAATGAGTAAGTTGAGCAACTTGTGACAAATAAAACATAAAATAATTTGCTCCATATTGCTGTGTCAGAAAAGGAGTTGAAGAAGATCCATTGATCTGATTTAAAATCTGAACATGATTGATAGGCATATATATGGATGGCAACTTAATCCAAACTTGAAATCAAGCTGCAATCTGAGACCTGTCGACACCTATGAAAAGGAACTTTATACCTTTTAAATGTAAAGATATGTTAAAATTAACTTAAAACGCCAAAAGGTTTTAACAGAAATGACATGTTGGTGATCTAATCAAAATAAAATAGGCAAAAATAAGAAGGTTTTGGACGGCATTTCTATTAATTAGAACAATCAGAGTAAGACAAATGGAATTTTGGCGGATAGTCTCAACTAGCTGATGCTGCTGACCGGAATTTTGTTCTTTTACTAGCAGAAATCTAAGATTAAAGGCTTATATAGAGATACCTTGTTTGGATTTTACTATATTAAATTAATTGTGGAAAAAAATAACATGAGTACATTCATAAAGTATGTGTATTAATTTTTATCTTCTAATTACTGTATATCAATGTAAAGACAATTCTAGTTACAACAATGACATGATCTCCAACAGTGTGTAAAACATAAACAAAAATCATGAAATTAACTGGTATATGACATTGTTAAATCGGCAAATTAAACATAGTTTTACGACAGATATATATATATATCACACTAAAGTGTAACTTAAATGAAAAACACTTATGCGTACGAAAACGAAGTATAATAAAAAAAAAGGTTTCTTAATCCACCGCAAGGAGTTTTTTTTTCACTTATCGTAACATAAAGTCTATGTAGGCATGCATTTCAGAGTCTAAATTTTTGTCCTCATTGCACAACAAATAGATGCTTGCGACGTCACGTTCTTCATATAGATAAAAAATAAGTCGCGGATAGGACGATTCTTTCTCTTTAACACCTTTCATTAATCTCGTTTTACGTACTGTCTCTTGGTATTAATACAAACATGAGCAGGTTTACTTATTTTAGTAGAGGCCAAAGGCTAATCCTTCTACTTTGACAAGTAATAATATAAGATGTTGAGTGTAGCAAGTACTTCATGTAAAAAATGGCATGAGGAAACTTCACACAATTGCCTAACAATAATTGGACTTCCATGTCCAAATCACTAAGTCCACACCTAAAATCAGAAAACATAAACAAGGACAAAATAACTACTTTACTGTTCACATAAGGGATAAGGCTCATAAATAAGGCAGGAATGGCATTTAACATAAAAGCCTAAAAATACCGACCGTCTCTAGAGCAAGTGTCAAAGAGCTTGGTGATTAGTATATATCTGAGATTCCAAGTTCGAATCCTAGTTGATTCACATTCCCAGCTAAGTTTATTTCTAAATGAAATAAACGAAGCGGGTAGCGTGCGACCTATCTCTCAAAAAAAAAAAATTATATAATTTATTTATGTATTTGGTTCAACACCAAAATTATCCAACTATATTAATGAAATTATTACTACACCCTTTTTTTATAGAGATTAACATTACATAATAGTTACATTATATTAATTATATAAAAATCATATAATTTATTTAAATATTCCACGCAACTTAAATTTTTGGAATAGATATAAAATTTGCAAAAGGCATTTAGTTTTTTTAAATCAAATTTTCTTGCGGAAAAAAAACAAGAAAAGAGGTGGATTTTTAAATGTCACTTTTTATGGGAACATAAAATTCCATGAAAATTTTTAATTATTGCCACGTCCATTCTTGTGGCAAAATAAATATAAAATTTCATAGATAAACAGGACTAAAAGAGGGATGTCAACGGGTATTGATACTCGAATCCGAACCGGATGAATTTATTCGATGCTAAACGGATATGATTTTGGATATGGATATAAGAAACAAAAATTAGGCGGATTCAGGTTTGGGCATGAATTTTATCTATACCAAACTGGATCTCGAACCCGAACCTGACCTGATCCGAACACGAATAGGTTTCACATTATATGGTCTATATGTATGCTTGATTCTATATTTAAATTTGTATTTTAAAATTTTAGATTTTAATATAACATGTTTTGAAATATGGTAAAAAAAAAATAATTGTTTCGGGTATAGGTTTCG
Organism: Ananas comosus; assembly: GCF_001540865.1. Lineage (NCBI taxonomy): Eukaryota > Viridiplantae > Streptophyta > Magnoliopsida > Poales > Bromeliaceae > Ananas > Ananas comosus. The sequence goes on along the minus strand of NC_033623.1, from coordinate 10,844,059 downwards.
AGTTCTTGGTCGGATTTGATTTTGGATATGAATTTTCAAATCTGTCGGATTTGGATTTGGTTTTGGGTTCGGATCCAAATTTTGAATTCGATTATTGGATTCCCTGAATCCGCCTACGTTACTAGTCTGAAGAGTTTTTTTTGAGAGGAAGGTAGCATGCTATCCGTTTCATTTATTTTTTTTTTAAAAAATAAAATTAGCTGAAAATATGAATCAATTAGGATTCGAACTTGGAACCTTGGATATCAACCATTAAATTTTTTGCTACTTGCACTAGGAACGGTGAGTTAGTTCGACGAGTTTTAGGAAAGCAAAACAGGGAAGTATTGAGCATTCAATTGATTTAAAAACATGTACCATGGTTTCATACATATGTTTGGACGCAATAATAATTGACATTGTTCCTCAATTTAAGGGTTCAAAGGAGTACTATTGAGCTTCTTTTTTAAAAAGTAGACATAATGATCGCACCTTTTCACCGCAAAAATCACCGAGAAAGATCGACTGTAAAGATTCGATGATTGAATTCGATATAAATGCTACCACCGTATCCTCTCACTCTTCTTTTGTGCGTCTCTGTGTGTATGCGCACAAGAAATTGAGGGACTCTGCTGTGCTCTTTAAAAGTTAATTTCATACAACTAACTGTAAATATATCAAATAATAAATATATTCTTACAAATTTTAATTTTTTATATTTATTTTTTTAAAAATTTAGTACTTTTTATATTTGCCTTTCTGATTTGTTACCATTAGAATACTGTTTAAAATCACATTTTTACCATTATAAATATATCACTTCAAAATGAAAAGTTTAGACAATTCTTAAAATATGATAAAAGTAATGTAAAAAAATTAGTTTTTTTTCGCCCAAAAAAATATAAAATTTACACCCGCTTTCGATGATAAACGGGTGTGTTTATATTGAAGCATTGTAAGAGGTCATAGGCCCATTTGATTACTTTTCAGTGGGCTGGATTTTAACAGAGGGCCTTTCTTCTTTATCCTGTTTCACTCATTGGCTCGACGGAGCCTCCCGTGCAAACAATACCTACCAACTAAACTATGCAGTAGTGGTGTCTTTGCCACTACTTTCCACGAGGCTCTCTTTTGGTAGGTCTTCTCGTCCTCTTGTTATAATATGGTGGTATTCTATTATGTTCGTAACAAAATAAATTCGCCGGAGGTGCTTTCTCTAAAAAATAAAAAGCATGATAAAAAGATAAAAATGAAAAATCATGTAAATGTTTATATATATATATATATATATATAGAGAGAGAGAGAGAGAGAGAGAGAGAGAGAGAGAGAGAGAGAGAGAGAGTTTTGAGCTAGAATATTCTCGATAGTAAACGGAGCATTTTACTATCGAGTTGTTTTCATGATAGAGCTTACAAATTGACGATCGGCTCCGTTGATATGATCCATATCACTTAAAGTATTTAGAATCAAATTTCAAATCTTTTGACATCATTTGTCTAATGATCAAGGGTTTCAAAATTTGTAATTTTAATGGTGGATAAGAGACGTTTTCTCGTTTAACGGTGTAAAGATATCCAAATCAATTGAATTTTTGTTAGAAAATTTTTTAAAACTATTTAAAACAAGATCTATACTCTTGATCTGATTGCAAGACTCCAATCATCATTTTTTAAAAATATTCATTTTCAACCATTCATTTTCTGTTCACTAGATGGATAAAGAATAATATCGAAAGTACGTGAAATTTGATTTCTAGCTAGTTTAAATGGTTTAGATCATATTTAACGGAGTCGATCGTCATTTGGAGCTCTATCATCGAAAACAACTCGATAGTAAAATGCTCCGTTTACTATCAAGAGTATTCTAGCTCAACTATATATAATAAATATATATATATATATATATATATATATATATATATAGTAATTAAATATCATAACTTTTTTTCAACATTATTTGTCAAGTGATCAAATGGTCTTAAAAATTACTATTTTAATGGCCGATGTAGTATGTTTATAAGTTCAACGATGTAGAACAATTCAAATTAGATAATCTTTTAATAGAAAATTTTACTTACCATTGAGACTAAAATCAATATTTTCAATTTGAAATTCAAGTTTTTTATCACTATTTTTTATGAGATTTTTATTTTTAGTTGTTTATTTTGAGGCTATTTGTTCATTAGGTAAACAAAGTTAAAAAATTATAAAATTTAGTTTTTAAATAGTTTCAAAACTGTAAATCATATTTAACGGAGCCGATCGCTGAATCTTCATTATTAAAACTACTTAAAAGCAAAACAATAATTGCCAAAATTCTAGAATTATTTTCTATATTTTAGCCTAGATAAATTAAGCGACATACATGGGAATCACCTCAAAGGAAACAGCAGCTCTTCTACGAAAATATTATACATATATATGAATTGAGCTTCTATACTTTTAAAAGTATCACATTATTGGTATTTATAGATTTTTGGCCATTGGATTAAAAAATGTGCGGTTAGGATGATGTGGATCCTTTTGGGTGCTTGTAAATTTTTTACCGTTAGATCTATACCTTTGATCATTTTTATACGTTAGATTATACTATTCAACCAACCACCCACTCAACCCTAGGGGTTCCACATCATCTTAACCGCACATCCCTTAATTCAAGAGCCAAAAACTTATAAGTACCAATGACTTGGTACTTTTAAGAGCATAGGAGCTCAATTATATATATATATATATAGAGAGAGAGAGAGAGAATTATGCTACTATACTATCAATAGTACCAAGCCCTTGGTATTATTGAATTTTTGGCCGTTGGATGAAAGGATGTGCGGTTAGGATGATAGTTGTAGTATACTAGTATCCCTACACTTAGTATATATATATAAGTGTGTGTGTGAGGGTACGTGTGTGTGCGTGTGTGAGTGCACATGTGTGAGTTTGTGTAATGCCATGTGGCATCACCTCCCCCCTCTTTTATGCATGCAGGGAAGAGAGAGAGAGGAGTTTATCTCCTCTCTTCTCTCCTTTTCTCTTTCGTTCGGCCGTACCAAGGAAGCACGCGAGGGACGCCGCCGCGGAGCCGATTTCGCCGTCGACGTCGCACCGCAGAGCCGTTCGAACCTACGGTTGCTGCCGTTGCATCGTGAGGAGGCCGGGCGAGCGTGGATCTTCGCCGTTCTTGACGTCGCGCCAGTGCTAGTCGCCGTCGAGGTGGGTGTTCCATAGAATTGCTTCCTAATTTCCAAGCTTTTTCAATTTCGAGCTAGTTGCTGTCCCTGCAGATTTCCAGCGTCGACCGTTGGCGTTTCGGCTCGTACTCGACGTAGGAGCGTCGGATTTCGACGAGGCTTGATTCGCTGGATTCAGGACTTCGAGAGGAATCCACGAAGTCTTATTGCCAGATTCGTCGAGGTTAGATGGTCGAATTCCGTGCTGTTACCTTACGTGCGAAGTTTTGGGGACTGAAACGGTGATTTGTGCTTTGTAGAGACGTGTGGTGTTAGCTCGACCATGATTTGGAGGGTAAGAGTCGGACCAGGCAGTGGTGCGGCAGCTGTTGAGTCGTGTTTTGCTGGGCGCCGAATTAGGACTAAGGTGGGTTTATACATCGGTTTATTCGGCTAGTGTATGTAATGAGTCGACATTATGAATTTCTGTGGTAATGATGTTGTAGTTCGTTTTTCATATGATATCCTGGATGAAAAAAGATGCGTGCTAGGTGTAATATTAAATGATTATTACTTTAAATATACATGTTGGATGGGTTTAAACTTAGGAGAAACGCGATTGATGACATATGTATTAAACTTGCCGATTTAGCTCTAGGACGTATATGAATGTAGCTGTCGCAGGATATTACTGTAAGACAAGTACTGGTGAGGTAGTTTAGAATAATTTACGCTCGTGCGCTGGTATCCGAGTGAATTTTTTCTGAGGTCGTTTAGAGGAGCTGTTTCGTAATCTATGTGGGTCGCCGTCGGCTGGACAGGTGGCCGTTCGCGCGGTTGGCGTCGAGTTGTGCCGAGGAAGTTGTTGTTGGTTGTTAGACCAGTTGATCGAGTTACATGCTTTGGTAGTGTGGAGCCTGATTGAGCTCACAGAGATACGCTCATACCGGTTGGTAGCGCCGATCCTCACTGCCGAGATCAGGCTTGTGCTTTTGCGTGTTGTCGTTCAATTGGCCCAGTCTGGACTTGCTCCTCCACGGACCAGTTAGTTGTGGATGAGCCGATAGTCTCAGTCGGGGAGGTGTGATTCAAGCAGTCCCTGGGACGGTATGCTTACTAGTCCCGATTTTGGATTGGTCAGGATTTACATTTCCTACAGTCGGATTAGTTGTAGAGCATGATATGTGTAGTGGATAATAGTCGGGTAGAGTGTAGTCCTGCTTTTCCTCTATTTGCTCCTTCTGTCAACTTGGGGCTGGTGACGATGGTCTTTTGGTCGGTACCATGAGGACTACTTTGTTTTCTACGTCGTTCTTCGGCGGAGAACGCCGCGAAGTTTTATCGGTATGTTTTGCAGAGCCCATGGTTTCGGCTCACTGCGCCTTCTCGCGGATCAGATGCGAGGCAAGGGCGTCGCTGGTAGAGCCTACCCTCGACTGACAGAGCTCGAGGGCACCCCCTACTGAGGTAGTTACTATATTATAGTATTTTATAGTACATAGTTTGTTTTAACTCGCCGGTGCGAGTAGCTTTGTATTTTGGATTGCTGCGACTATATAATTGAACTCAGTGTTTAGCTTTGTTTGAGCAGCGCTCTATGCTACACTGTTGTGGTATTAGTATATTTACAGTACTGTTTGACGCTTCGTATACAGGGAAAATTGCCTTATACGGCCGGGTTTGTCGCGGTCCCCCGGGGAACGAGAATCCGGGCGTGACAATAGTCGGTCGGTTAAATTGTTAGTGTCCTCTAGCGTTAGAGTGGGTGGTTGGTTTAATAGTATAATCTAACAGGTGGAAATGATCAAAGGATAGATCTAACGGTAGAAAACTGAATAGTACCAAAGGCTTGTTACTATCAATAGTATAGTAGCTATAATATATATATATATATATATATATATAGTGTAGAGCTATTATGCTATCGGAATTATAAAAGATCTGATGCTTCCAACTTTTTGACCATTGGATAAAAAATTATACGGTTAGGATGATTGTAGTCCCCTCAGAGTTGAGTAGTACTCCTAGGGTTGAGTGTTCCCCACAAGGTAATAGTATTAATCCAAAAATTAGAAATGATCAAAAAAGTTGATCTAAAGACCTAAAAATCGGAAGCATCAGATTCTCTATACTTCCGATAGTATAGTAGCTCAACTATATATATATATATATATATATATATATATATATAGTTGAGCTAGAATACTATCAATAGCAAACAGGCTCCGTTGCCACCTATTTATTTTCGATGATGGAACCTATAAATTGACGATCATGACCGTTGAACATGATCTATACCACTTTAAGTATCTAGAAACCAAATTTCAAATCATTTCGACATCATTAACCTAATGATCAAAGAGTTTCAAAATTTATAATTTTAATGATAGATATGAGATATTTTCTCGTTTAACAATGTAAAGCTATCCAAATTAATTGAATTTTGGTTAGAAAATTCTTTAAACTATTTAGAATAAGATCTATACTCTCGATCTTGATTACAAAATTCCTATCATCACTTTTTAGAGGATATTCATTTTCAGCCGTTCATTTTTACGCCTACTTGATGGATAAGAGAACAATATCGGAAAAGTATGAAATTTGATTTCTATGTACTTCAAATGGTATAGATCATATTCAATGGTGCCGATCGTCGATTTGGAGGCTCCATCATCGAAAACAAATTTGTGGCAATAGAGTTCGTTTACTACCGATAGTATTCTAGCTCAACTCTATATATATATATATATATATATATATATATATATATATATATATATATATATATATATNGATACTTTAAAAAGCACAGAAGCTCAATTATATATATATGGCTGGGGCTACTATACTCTTATGAGTATAAGGGAGCCAATACTCATAAAAGTATAGTAGCCGGACCCATATATAATTGAGCTCCTATATTTTTAAAAGTACCAAGTTATTGATACTTGTAGATTTTTAGCCATTGGATTAAAATATATGCGGTTAAGATGATGTGGGCCCCTTAGGGTTTAGTGGGTGGTTAGTTGAATAGTATAATCTAATGGTTGAAAATGATCCGAGGAGTAGATCTAACGGTAAAAAACTTACAAGCACCAAGTGCTTGGTACTTTTACAAGCACCATAGTTGGACTATATATATATATATAGAGTAGAGCTAGAATACTTGTAAAAGTATCACTTGGGTGATACTTGTGTGTTTTTATCCCTTGGATGGAGAGATGTGAGGTTGAGATGATGGTGGTAGGTGGTGGTAGGTGGTGGTAGGTGGAATAGTGTTTGATCCAAGGCCTATTAGTAATCAAAAAGTAGATCCAATGGCTAAAAACACACAAGTATCACTTGGGTGATACTTGTAAAAATATTCTAGCCCTACTCTATATATATATATATATATATAGTGAGGCTACTATCCTGTTCCTATAATTGCCACCTGTTCAGATTTTGAAATTTCCGTAAAATTGCCATATACATACAACTCTTTCATCACATTGCGACGCATTTTCAGATAACTGTAGTACTAGACCCATTCTTTTTCAAAATAAATATTATTATGATTGGATACTAAAAGCTAGAGTACTCCTATACTTTCGAAAATACGGAGGCTTCCGTATTTATAAGTTGTTTTCAATAATGAGATATTCAATTCAACGATCGGTTTTGTTAGATATGATCTACATTATTAGAACTAATTAAAAACCAAATTTCACAATTTTTTGACTTCGTTTGCCTAATGAACGAGCAGACTCAAAATAAACGCTGAAAATAAAAATCTTACAAAAAATAGTGATAAAAGACTCAAATTTCAAATCGGAAGTATTGATCTTACTCTCAATATTAAGTAAATTTTTTATTAAAGTTTCATGCAATTTGAATTGTTTTACACTATTGAACTTACAAACGTATCACATCGGTCATTACATAGTTAATTTCGAAACCCTTTGATCACTTAGTAAATGTTGTCAAAAAATTATAAAATTTGATTTTTAAATAGTTTTAATAATATAAATCATGTCTAATAGAGTCGATCGTCGAATTGAATATTCTATCATCAAAAATAATTTACAAGTACGGAGACCTCCGTACTTTCGAAAGCGCAGGAGACGTACTCTTGATACTAATTAGTTACAATAATAATTTTTTATAATAAATAAAATTTATTATAAATCGTTATCATAAATCTTGTGATAATAAATGAACTAAATAATATGTTTGCATTATTATAACGATGCAAACTGTTGCAATAAAATATATCTTGTTTAGTTTACGATGCAATTAAATTGATGTAATAGAATAAAATTGTTGTAGTTATTCTCTTCTTTGAAGTTCAAGCCAAATTCAAATTTGAAGCAAAAACTGTCCATTAAGATAAATGATGCATTAAAGTTTTAAAATTAAGAATATAATTAATTAATTCAAATCAAATAAATTAATAGATTCTGTAGCAAAATTAATGTTTTTTTAAGGTTATATAGTTAGATTAAAATGAGTGATAATTGAGAAAAATTCTATTTATTTTTACCTAAAAATATAAAGTAAAATTGTGTAAAATTTACTGAGCTATATAATAGATTATTTTTAATTGACTACTCAATTTTTAAAAATTTTAATTTTACTATCTAATATTTTAATTTGTTTGATTTGAGTCCGTCAATAGAATTTTAATTTTAAAATTTGAATGTATTGTTTATTTTTATAGATTTAATTTATATACTTTATAAAATTTTTATAATTATAAATTTATTAAAATTAATAAGTAACTTACGCGAACTGAAAATTTATTCTAAAAATTTATTCCGAATCTTTCACTTCATACATGTAAGTAAGACAAAAGAAGATAAAACTGTCCTCCTTGTCTTCAAGGGCATAATCGTCATTCTACCATTTTCTCCCACGTGTTGCTGGTTTCCTCCTGGTATTCAGAAAAAAAAAAATTGGAGTGCATCTGTCACGAACTTAGCATTTACGTTCACAAAGTCCATGCAACGCCCATCTTTTTTCACAAAGATAGACAAATTTTTGTCCCTATTGCTAGCTCGAATCTTCACGTTCTACGACTAAGTATGCAAAGAGAATAAAAGAGAGAGAGGCAGAGATTAACCCAAAAAAACCTAAGTATTCCACTACTTAGAAAAAAAAGAATTACATCACACATACACACACTCTCTCTTATGTGTTTTGGCTTTAACCAAACCCACTACTTATAGGCCTAAAGATATAATGAATCTAGCCACACAACTAACCCACTAACTCAAACAATAATGAGCCATAAGTCCAAGAGTTACTCCATAACTCTTGGCAGTTTTGCAACCCTTGAGTTTTCCACAGCGGGTTGGATTCGGGTCTCCTTGATAACTCGATTCAACCCGTTTTCACTAGCGGAGTTGGGCCAGGGACCGGGCTCCGTAGGATTTTTTTTAAGTCCCTGACAACCTGCTATATTGGTGACGTAGTGTCTCTAACCAATCAAATGGCTTCTTTTTAGGATTATTCGTCACATTATAATTATAAAAAATATTTTTAGTGTACTTTTTATTAAAAAAAATATAATTGACTTGTTATTAATAATGTGATATAAATATGATACAGTAAACTTTCTCGAAGCTCACCCGTCCAAACAGCAGCCACACTTTTTTATTTTAGGGGCAAAATCGTTATTTAAGAATGACTAAATTATATTAAAAATAAAAGAGAAAATAATTAAATTATGCTTATCGTCCTCAAATTATGAGTCACCTGACAGTTTAGCACTAAAATTTTAATTTATCATAATTTTAGACATAATTTTTTAAAATTATTACAATTAAATCACATAATCTAATATAGTTAATTAAATACTGATGCATCGTAATAAAAAATTAATATGATAGTATTGTGACGGATGACACAATAATAATTTAACTATCACATCACTATCACATATAGTATTTTCTTAACTCAATTGAATTATGAGACTTAATTACAACAATTTATAAAGTTTGAAATACAAAATTACAAAAAATTAAAGTTTGAAAACTAAATTATTATGCGTCGCTTAGTTTGAAAACCAAAAGTGTAATTTAACAAAAAAGAAAAAAGAAAATCCACATTTTAGTCTTTGTCTTGATTATCTCTTGCATTAAAATTTATATTAATTATTTTTTTAATTTTTATCACTATTTTAAGTAAATTTTAATATTTAAAATGATTTAAAATTCAGCCGTAAAGCTTTCTAGAAACAAATAGGCGGATGTTATAATTTACAAAGCAGAATCATATAAATTAAATAAAATTATTCAATAAAGTACCATATATTTTTATAGTATTAACAAAATAGGACATCTCTTAATTTTATAAAATTTTTACACGTTTTTTGAGATACAAATTAGATAGATGTTGAGATGCGAGCAATATAATATTAAAACTTATTTTTGTGAAATTTTACAACTAAATTGGCCAATTAGCTAAAATTTTTAAACTTGCTTAACAAATCATATAGAGAGTAATTAATACGAGTTATAATAATTCAGTGGTGCGGAATATTATATTGATAAAAAAGTGATTATTTACAAAGTGTTATTATACAAGTTTATATATGTACCAAATTCATATCACATCTTAAGTTTGCATTAATTAGTTAATAATTTTTCACATTATGCATACTAGTGAGTGCTTTTTGACTCGTAGTTCAAAACTATAATTTTTAAAATTTTATACTTTACTGGAACCAAAAAAATTAAGGCTTAATTACCGCTACTATTTTGTAGTTTAGTATTTTTATTTTCTATATTGTACTATTTTTTTTTCAAAGACACTATTATATTATTATTATATTTTATTTTATCAATCACTATACTGTATTTTTAAATTTATTTTTATAGATATTCTAAATTATTTTTTTCTTACTATTCTCTATGTTAATATTAACAAATCTATTATTTTAGACAACATCTATCAACTTATTTAGAGACACTAGTTAAATAGTTAAAAATAAATGTAAAATGAATATCCATGATAGATTTATTGAAAGTTTCTATTAATTTTTTTTTTTGTTATTTTTACTTATTTTATTATTTTTTGTCAAAGTGAGCTAAATATATACTCGGCTATTTTTAGCCGATATTTTTTCATAGTCTTTATATAAAATTATAAACTTATTGTTTATGGTGTAGGGACCAAAAAAAAATGATAGTTGAGTGGTTCTTCTGAAAAATAAAATAGTATAATATAGAAAGTAAAAAACAAAAGTGAAAAGTATAATACAATATAGTGTAATTAAGCCAAAACTAATTATATACCCATCTCTTTGAAGTTGCTGGTTGAGCCATTCGCTCCCAAGATTCCCACTCAAATCCTAAAATTTCCAAAAATTATTATACCAGATTTTAAACCTTAGACCCCATAAATAATATTTTAGATTTTAGATAGTATCAACAGTGCTTAGCGCAGTCGACTAAAAACTTGATTGCTGATATCTGAGATCCTATATTCAAAACTTAATTGATTCATATTTCAAACTAAGTTTATTTTATAAAAAAATAAAAATCTTGGAAGCAAAAAAAAAAAAAAAAAAAAAAAAAAAAAAAAAGAGCAATAAACCACCATACTTTGTAAACTAAATTATGAGATATCTCTACCTAAGTTCTATAACATTACTCTTATACTGTTGATGTGTTGCCAAATTGTGCAGCACATTAGAAATCCTAATAACTGCTTATTAAAAGCTAATTATATATAGGTGTCACGACAAAATATAAAGATAATATTATAGAAAAATCAAAAGTATTTTTCAAATTATTATTAGGTTTAAATGCACCAAAACCACCTAACTTTTACTCATTTGCTGATAGCCACATAAACTTTCCAAATTTTATATTACTAGCTAAACTTTCAAAATTGACAATTATCCATCTAGATTCATATATATTTTATAAATTTAAAATATATAACATTAACCAATTTAATAAAGAGTGCATGTTAGCCAAATAAATGAGCCTTTTTGATGCAAAAATTTTAAACATTTAGATGACTATATGCAAAGAGATTAAATTTCTGATCGCTTTAATGCATTTAATAATTATTATTAATGAACAATTAATGCTATCTATATGAATGTACATCCAAAAAAAAAAATGGTATAAAGCTTATATATTTTTTTTTATAAAATTTCTTAATTGTAAGTATAGGCATCCGAAACTTATATTCCTAAAAATAAAAATGTACCTAACTTATCTAAATTAAGGACCATTTTAAGTCGACTACCCAATATTTTAAAATTTTAATTTTACTATTCAAATTTTCAATTTGTTTAATCTCAGTCAGTCAACGATCTTTGACTCCAAATTTTGAATACGTTATTTATCTTTACAGACTTGATTAGTATACTTCATATAGTTTTTACAATTATAAATTTATTAAAATAAATAATTAGCTTAAATATTGAAATCAAAATACAGTTGACTAACTCAAATCAAACAAATTGAAAGGTTAGACAGTAAAATCAAAATTTTGAAAGATTGAGTAGCAAACTCAAAATCCGTAGTTCAAGCAAGTTCAATACATTTCTAAATAGACTCACTTGGACCATAAACAAGAAAATGATAAATGGTCTACTATTTTTAGAATACGGTAAATCGATTTCTGCATTCCTAAAAGCTATAAATGATTCACAGTATTTGCATAAAGTATTAATTTTCTAAGTCCAAACTTCAGAAAATGTATACCGCTTTTAAAAGTGGTAAACTGTCTACCGCTTTTATAAGCACTTCCAAATAATTTTAATATTGACTTAATTACACCCGATTATACTACATTTTAGTATTATTTTTATTGCTACGTGATACAATTTTTTTTCAAAGATATTATTGTATTATTATATTTTATTAATTTTTACATTTTTTTTTAAGATCTATTGTTTTGGATAAGATTTTGCAATTTTATTAAGAGATATTAGTTAAATAGTAGAAAAAATAAAATAAATTTTTATGATATATTTATTAAAAGTTTCTATCAAGTTAGTTTTAAATTTTTTTTTGTTAGTTTTATATATTTTATTATTTTTGTATCAAAACAATTTGAATATAAGCTCTTCCACTTTCAAAATGTATTTTTCAACAACTCTTTTTTAAAAGTATAGTTTTGTTGCTTACAGCGTAGGAATTGAAAAAAAAAAAAAGAAAAAAAAAAAAGAAGATAGTTGAGTATTTATCTTTGAAGAAAAGATACAGTATAGTAAATAAAAAAAAAATGTAATATGTGTAGCGCCTTTAATGTTTTGAATCAAGTAGTGAACTATTTGCTATATTAGTGGCGATACTTTTATCCTTTTTTTTTTTTATTTTCCGCCTATATATTAGCTCTAATTTTATAAATATTTTTAAAAATAATTTTTATAATTATAATATGGCTTTTCTGCAAAAAAAAAAAAAACTAATTTGAGTTTTTCGTGAAAGTTGGTTACTGTTTTCGTTTTTATAGATTTGGTTTTAAAAATTGATCAAATTATCCATATACCTCGACACCCTATTATTTCTTCTTCTTTTGCCCCTCCTCGCGGATCTATGTGATCTCAACCACTAATTACAATCTCGAGCACTAATCCCTCCTTTGCCGCATTCACTCACACTCCTCCGTCGCGTCCGCGTCGTGGTGTTCCTAACGAGCGAGAGGAATGCGACAAACTTAACCTGCTCGTCATTGCAGCTGCTTGAAGCTTTGGTGGAGACGGAGATGAAGGTGACAGAGAAGGAAGGTGATGATCATTGATCGAGATGCATTTGAAGTATGTTTGCGGCACGAGCGTAGGCAAGGATGGCGAGGTTGTGGCGGTAAGGAGAGAAGAATTTATCAAATGGCACAATGTTTCACTATTAAAAAAAAATTGTACTATTTTAACGTATATTTTATTATATGTATTAAGTAGTGTAACTTTTTTACTAAATAATATAAAATACATTCAAATAGTATAATTTTTTTTAAAAAAATAGCACAACATCACATAGTATGATGCTAGATTTTTCTCTTTTACTACTGTCACCACTTTGTTGTTATCGGCCTTGTCTGTGAACCTGCTTTACGAGCATCATCGACCAGTGATCATCGTCCTTCTCCTCCGCCACCTCTATTTGCAACGATGCTCTAAGCAGCGCCACCCTCGTATCTACCACATGACAATTGCCGGAAAATAACGTCGAAAATGGTCGTGACCACGAACGGGTCAAGCTTGATTATTGTCGACCTCTTGCTTGTAGGCGAAATAGGGATAAGCACGACGACGATGTTAGGACGAATGGAGGAGGAGGGAGAGTAAGCAGGATGAGAAAAAAAATAAGAAAAAGAAGAATAAAAATATTTAGTTCAATTTAAAAAGAATCGGTCTCACCGTCCGGATCGGTAAAATTTAAAAAAATAGTTCATCTTTACAAAATTGCAAAACTAGTGGCCTATTTTTACAAAATAGCCTTATAAACAATATTTAATATGCTTATTTATATTTTAATATAAAAAATATTTTTTTTAAGTTAGCATTTTTTTTATATTATTATTGTAAAATTATACGTTGACAGGGATAGGTTCCAAGTACCCAAAGCACTACTATCATTAAAAACCGCTTCTCACACGCGAGATCTCTCCCCTCCCCTATCACAAAGCTTCTGGACCGTCCGATCGTACTATACTCCGCTCCTGTGATCATCCGCGCGAATCTTGAGACGCAGCTCGGACACCGACACGTGTTCCTCGTCGTGCGCACACTTGTAATCCCGATTACTTCGCCCACACATAGAGAGAGAGAGAGAGAGAGAGAGAGAGAGCGTCGAAGAAATCTGGTCAGAGAGACTCAGAGGAGAGAGAAAGGTGGGGGAGAGAGAGATCGCCGGAGAAAACCATGGGGAGGAGAAGATCCGCCGGAATGGCGGCGGCGGAACGGCCGGAGTGGCTGCCGGAGGGGTGGACGGCGAAGGTCGCCGCCGCCGATGGCGGCGCCGAGGGTTTGGTAGGTGGATCGATCGGTCCCCTTCTCGCCACTACTCTGATGCTTAATCTTTCCATTCGATCTTTGGATTCATGTGTTTGGGATGCAAAGGGTACAAGAACACTTGAGATTTGGTTACTTTGATGTTGTTTTGGAGTAGTATTTGGGGAGATTTGAGTGTTTTTGGGGTTTGTGTCGAGGAGAAGTGGGGGGAACTGGAGCTGGGGTTTTGGGCAAATTGTTGTTATGTTGTAGACTACTGTGATCATTTTATCCTTATAAGGCACTCTTGAAGTAGTTTTGATGATTGGAACTCGGAGCGGAGAGAATGTTGCTGCATAGTCTCTCCCATGTGTTTTTGGTTATGGAAACTGGGACCTTACGTATATGTCTAACTTGTCTTTACCATTATTATGTTTAGTAACTACAAGTACTTCTATTGCTTTGTAAAATGTGGTTACTGAGAGAGAAGTAACAGGTACCGTGCCTCGGACCCTAGCTAGTTTTTCTCTTGAGATAAAGTACGCATGCTGTAGTCACACTGTGACTCTCAAGGTGCCATTGTTGGTTATGCTTTTGAGTAGTAAAATGTGTCTTGCGTTAAATAGCTTCTGTGCAAATTTAAGTCTGTTATTGTCGATGTTATTTGCGAGCCCAAATCTTGCAACTAATGTGCATGCATTAAGTCTTCAAGGTCAAGTAAGTGGTGAAAATACAACATGTCAAATCAAAGAAACAGATTTCGTGAGTTTTGTGATATGGGTGTATTGTTTGAATAGCATGAATGCTCTCGGAAAGAAGTAATTTGCAAATTATGGAAATCTTACATTTGATGCATCATTGTTGGATTTCACTCAAGTTTCTGAGTTTTCTAACATTATATATTAAGAAGCTACGAAGTATGATTCTGGGAATTGCAAATCACAGTAGTGAAAACTAAAGACTAACCATAGATGAAGGATTTGTTCACTTGTCATTCTCTTCTTGGCTAAATTACCTATAACTTCAAGACGCTGAATTTTCTTGTAGCATGGGTCGCATTTTCTGTATTTTGGTACACCTATAAAAGAAATAAGTAGCTTTTCTCATCTGCATTGTGCCTTGTTATGTCCATAATAGAGTTAATTGGCGACAATCTATGGGGAAATGCAAGAAAATCGTGTTGTTCTTATTAGGAGAAATAAGAGTAGAAAACATCCCGTGGTCCAGAATGTTACTTTGATATATGTCAGACAAGCTTGTACTCAGACTAGTTGACTAATTCACAATCATTTGTAGGTTTATACTTGTTTAGTGTCTGGTTGCAAGTTTAGTTCAAAAGAGGAGGTTATGAACTATCTCAGGAATGAGAAAAATGCTGATCATGTCTCCAGGTCAACATCTTGTGGAGATACGAACAATGTAAGATTTGTTCTTGCAAATGCTAATTCTTTAAGTATTACCTGAACATCTAGCTGTGATTTTTTCAATTTTATTAATCGATGTTAGCTTGAAAAATTAATACAGGATTCTCTTGATTGGCTACCACCTGGTTGGATTATCGAATTCAAGACCCGAAAGGAAGGTGCAACCTCAGGGCGACAAGATAAGGCATTGGAGATCTCTATCTTCTGTTTCCTATTATCTTTTTAAGTTGTCATTAGCTTTTCGCTTTCGTGCTTTCTTCTATTCTGTTTACCCAACACATTACAGCTGAAAAAAAAAATTTGTGAGTGAGCTTATAGATTTTCATAATCTAATTGTTTTAGGAGCATAATTAGTTTATCTTGATAGTGGTTTGTTGTCGCTGCATGAGACGTTTACAACTGAAAATTTGTAGAGAAAGATTGGTCTTTTTCATCATTTTATTTTTCACAAATAAAGAATTAATTAAACTTCCTTAAATTGATAATGCATCAAGGAAATATTTTCTAAGAAGTTATGTCTGCTCATGGCAGTTAATGGTAAAACCTAAAACTCAAATGATCTTCCTCATGACAGAAAACTCCGATAATGCACCTTGCTCCTCCTCGATTAATTATTAGCTGTTGATTCAGATCATGTACCTTAGTCCACCTTCAGTTCAACCTGTTCAATAGTTTATTCAACTGCGAACCAAGCACTATGTTTCTTCCCATACTTGAAGATCATCAAGGTACCTGAAAATCTTGGATCATACTTTTTTTCTTCGAAACCTTTGTTAATGTACTGTTGTAATGCGACAACTCAGTATGTCTTCCTCAGTTGGAATTTTCCTCCCCCATAACCCCGTTAGTATAAGGATGTGATGTTCTATAGAACTCCCGATCACAAATAGAGGTTGTCTGTGGCTCTTCCACAATTTAGCCTGTGATATCCTTGACATGAGATTCGCCAATCTATGCTTAAAAAGTAATGAAAAAGTCAATTATCTATTGTCACCCATAAACATTGTCCAGTTTTTAGTAGTTCCTGCATTCTGATCGAAGTTTTCTTGTGATAATTTTATGAACATATGTTTCAGTTCCATTCATGAAGAGCTAAAAGCTGTAGCATACACGCATTATGTTGGTAGTGTCTTGACCTGTATCTTGGAATACACTGTCTGGGCAGTAGTTGTACAAGATATTGAAAGCTGCATGTTAGTGTTTTTCATGCAAGTTAGAACTAATGAAAGAGAATTAAAAATCATACGTGTAATCTTTATCACCACCCCAACTTGCACTGATTGAACTAAGACTAGCATTTTGCCTTTATCAATGCTTTTCTTAGTGTATTTTTTATGTGATATGGATGATTTGTCATATATGGTAATCTTATCAACCATTTGCAAAATGGGAGAATGTAGAAGATCTATGAGAGAAGCCCATGTGGCAGTTCTATGAATTTATGAATTTTGTCCACTTGCATAGTGAGATTACTTATGTCATTTACTCTTCATTTGCTTGTCCAGATTTTCATTGATCCATTGACTAAAGCAAAATTCTACTCCAAAAGGCAAGTATGCCTTTATCTACAAAGTGTGAATTCATGCAGCCCCACAAGCAAGAAGGATGTTAATGTGGACTCTGGTAACAATGCTTCTACACTGACTAACCGGAAGAGCCGCGTCAACACTAGATCCTTTAACAATGTTAGCCACTTTCAGTTTTTTTTTTTTTTTTTTTTTTTTTTTTTTTTTTTTTTTACTGGTTCATCTACTAGTTTTGCATGATTTGGAAAATAATATTAAGTATTATTTCGTCTACAGAGTGTGAATTCATGCGGCCCCACTACTAAGAAGGATGTAATTGTAGATTCTGATGGCACTGCTTCTACACTGACTAATCAACAGAGAATAGTAGATGCGAAATCCACTGACAATGTTGGCCTCTTTCAAACTTCAGGCTTTTCAATTTTTTTTAATTGCAAATTTTTTAATTTCCCACTGCTTCATGACTAGTTTTGCATGATTTGATTTGAAATAAATGTCATGTATTAAGTGTTTCGGTATCTACTATATACAGAATGGGAGTTCTTGCAGTCCCACAAGCAAGAATGTATTTATGAACTCTAATGACAATGCTTTAATTCTGAATAATCAACACGGCAATGTTAGTCCCTTTTGAACTTCCTACTTTTCTTTTTCTCCTTATTTTTCTTTTGAATTGCAAATTTTTAGTTTTGCTCTACTTCATCAACTAATTTTGCATGACTTGTGCGATAATGTTGCCGATTACTAGGTAGGAGCTCAAACTGAAAGTACTGTAAATGAGTTGCCTCCTGGGTGGATCAAAGAAGTAAGATACAGAAAGAATGGACGCGGAAAAGACCCGGTAATATACAATGCAACTGTAGTTTCATTCCTCTCAACTTTTTTTTATCAAATTAAAAATTTCACATAGGTGTAATTTATTTTTAGTATGTGCTTCCTTCTAACCAACATATGGGAAAGCTCACTGTGATTTTACTTGTCTCGTGTGCTAGAGTACTACGCTGATCTGATTGGTATTAATTGTTTTTATGACCTGATTATTTTTTTTTTCTATGACATGCTTGATGCAGTACTACATTGATCCAGTAAGTGGATATGAATTCCGTTCGCTGAAGGATGCTTTTTGCTATCTTAGTTGTGGAGATGTTAATGAATGTGCCACAAAGCCAAGAAAAAGAAGTATCAACGACACTTATGCGTTCAGAAAGGAATCTCATGTAAGCGCAACATTTAATTGTTTCTTTTTTTCTCACCTTCTTTATCTTTTTTACTATTTTCTGTTTTGCTGTAGGATGTACTGTGTTCTTTTCTCATTTTATATTCTCTGTGTACTAGCATAAATATGCTTGGACCTATTGTTTGTAAGGCACACCCTTTTCTTCCTTAAAACTTACTGTACTAGTGTAGTACTTTGGGAATCTGTGCTGTCGCATAAGATGTTATTGTTGTACTAAATTCTAGAAATGCGCAGCCATTAAAAAGCGCATATTTTTCTACTATGTCTAACAAAACTGTTGTTTATCAACTATTCTAACATTATGATGCCTTCTAGTATTGCATGATTAGTTTTGCATGATTTGGAATAAATTCCTAACTGCTTCATGCCAAGTTTTCCATTATTTTAAATAATGTCACATATTTAATTATTTCAGTACCTACTATCTACAGAATCGGAGTTCATGCAGTCCTGCAACCAAGAATGTAATTGCGAATTCTGATGACAATGCTTCGACTCTGACTAATCAACAGAGAAAAGTTGATTTGAAATCCACAGATGATGTCAGTCCCTTTAAAACATCCTACTTTTTTTTCTTTTTTTTTCCCTCTGAATTGCATATTTTTAGTTTTTCTCTGCTTCAATGACTAGTTTTGAATGGTTTGTACAATAATGTTACCCATTACTAGGTGGGAGCTGAAACTGAAAGCTCTGTAAATGGGCTGCCTCCTGGATGGATCAAAGAAGTAAGACACAGAAAGAAAGGACATGGAAAAGACCCGGTAATATCCAATGCAACTCTAGTTTCATTTCTCTGGCTTTTTGTTTCAACTTCCAAGTAAAAAATTTCACATTGGTGTGATTTGTCTTTAGTATGTGCTTCCTTTTAACCAACAAATGGGAAAGCTCACCATGATTTAACTTTTGTCTCATTTGCGAGAGTACTACACATTTCTGATTAGTAATTAATTGTTTTTAAGACCTGATTATTATTTGTTTCTATGATGTGATTTGTACAGTATTACATTGATCCAGTAAGTGGATATGAATTCCGTTCGCTGAAGGATGCCTATCGCTATCTTAGTTGTGGAGATGTTAATAAATGTGCCATGAAGCCAAGGAAAAGAAGCATTAACGATGCTGATTCATTTGGAAAGGAATCTCCTGTAAGTGCAAAATTTAATGATTTCTTTTTTGTCTTGCCTTCTTTATCTTTTATTTTTATTCCTAGTTTCTTTTTTGCTATAATATGTACCATTTTCTTTTCGCATTTTGTCTTCTCTGTATTTACTTGGACCTATTGTTTGTCAGGTGTACCTTTTCTTCCCTAGAAACTTACCGTACTAGTGTAGTTCTTTGGGAATTTGTGCTGTCACATAAGATGTGCTTGTTGTACTTAATTCTAGAAATACACGACCATCAAGAAGCACAAAACTGTTCTTTACCTACAATTTCTAACATTATGATGCCTTCTAGTTATGCATTAGTTTTGCACGATTTGGAATAATTTCCCACTGCTGCCTGATTAGTTTTCCATGATTTGAAAGAATGTCACATATTTAAGTATTCCGGTATCTACTACGTACAGAATGGGAGTTCATGCAGTCCCACAACAAAGAATGTAATTGTGAACTCTGATGACCATACTTCGACTCTGACTAATCAGCAGAGGACAGTCGATTCAAAATCCACTGACAATGTCAGTCCCCTTTAAACACCTATTATTCTTTTTTTCTTTTTTTTCGAAATGCAGATCTTTAGTTTTGCTCTGCTTCATCGACTAGTTTTTCATGATTTATGCAATAACGATATCCATTACTAGGTGGGAGCTGAAATTGGAAGTTCTGTAAATGGGCTGCCTCCTGGATGGATCAAAGAAGTAAGATGCAGAAAGACAGGACATGGAAAAGACCCGGTAATATCCAATGCAACTGTAGTTGCATTTATCTGACTTTTTGTTTCAAGTAAAATTTTCGCATTGGTGTGATTTTTTTTAGTATTTGCTGCCTTCTAACCAACAAATGGGAAAGCTCACCATGATTTGACTCGTCTCATTTGCTAGTTTACTACACTGATCTGATTAGTATTAATTGTTTTTAACACCTGATTATTATTTGTTTCTATGATGTGATTTGTACAGTATTACATTGATCCAGTAAGTGGATATGAATTCCGTTCGCTGAAGGATGCCTATCGCTATCTTAGTTGTGGAGATGTTAATAAATGTGCCATGAAGCCAAGGAAAAGAAGCATTAACGACACTTATACGTTTGGAAAGGAATCTCACGTAAGTGCAACATTTCTTTGGCATTCTGTGCTGTCTCATAAGATGTGTAAAAAAGTTTGTACTTAATGTTAGAAATGCACAACTATCAAAAAGCACCAGACTGTTCTCTATCTACTATTTCCGACAGATGCCCTCTAGTGATAACTTTGTTGACTCCTGACCCAGTATTAACTGCATTTGTGGTGCCATGCCCTCACAAATGGAAGATTCTCTAGCTGTTTATTGTGGCACTTTCTGATTCTGCATTATTTGCAAGCTAAGCTGGTATTTTGGAATATGGGGAAAATACTTGCTGTCAGTGTTTGAAAAGCTATTCATGTCCAAGTGACTTATTTACAACATTGAAACTGGAGTAACTCTTTGCTCATCAGTATTACTCATCTTCTATCTGAATAATTGGACTATACAGTGGTTAAACTTCAATGTATTAATCTCTTCATTCATTTTTAGAATTATAGAAATATTGTTTTACTCATTTTCACCATTTTCTGCAGTTTTTGCTGGATATTTTTTTTTTACATACAGCTACTTCTATTCTTCTTGAATATGTTTCCATTTTCCAAAATCTATGCTAGTTTCAAACAGCTTTGCTTGCCGTTGGTTCCTTATATATTTTCCACAGCCTTATACTGCAGAAAGCAAGTTGAAATCACAACGAACAGCAGCAAAGCGATGCCTCTTCTCAGAAGAGACCCCTGGCCCAGAAGTGAAGGTGCCAAGAGCTAAAGATGATTCCGCAAAAGGTTCTCCTATATCCACCTTTAGTCCAAATAAATTATTGTTTTCTATAAAAAAAAACATTTTTATACTAATTTGCAAACACTATTAGCAAGTAGGCTGGCCTATCCCTATCAGTAAAACTATAATTTTTTACAGGCACAATGAGAAGAGCTAAAAGATTTTATCAGAGAGAATTTGTATGACATAACGATAAGCCTCCACAATTTTGGGTTTCGACAAGTCTTTCCTTAGAGATATTCAATACATAGACTTAACATTGTATAGATATATCTATAAAATATCTAATTTTCGTATATGCTCTTCGAAACTTAATTTCTGGCATCTAATATTATGATTTTACTTACGAAAATACCACTTTTTAAACCAAAATTCCCCCTACACTGTCAACGGGCATATATGAAAATCCAGATTTTATTTGGCTATACATAGCTGGATAGAATATTGTGCAGAATTATATACACGTAAATTGCAAAACCCCCTTCTTTATAGGAAAAGATATGGGGATTCTGAGGCACCTGCAAACCAAAAAGTTAGTTTGACCCAGTACATGTGGTCTTGGATTTAATTTGAAGTCTAGACTCATTATACAAGTCTAGACTTTGTCATATTTAGGATATATTATAATCTTACACCACAGGAATGGCGGAAAACCATAGGAACGTATTCTCAACCTATAGATATTGCAGCCATATTCCTAATGTTACAATTGTACGTTCTGCCATGATCCTAAATCATCTTTAATTCAAGTCATAAATTTGGCCAATATTATCATCTTTAATTCAAGTCATAAATTTGGCCAATATTATCATCTTTAATTCAAGTCATAAATTTTGCTAATATTATATTGACGTCCTAAAAATCCATTCTACATGGTTGACACAATTGAAGTCCTAAAAATCCATTCTACATGGTTGACACAATTGAAGGCCGTCTCTTTACAGTGGTTTTTATTAGACCTGTCTCTCTGATTTGGTCCATTCAACAGGTTCAGAACAACTACAAATGGAGCTGAAACCTATGGAATTAGAGGATGAAACTAAACCTAACAAACGTGGAAAGGGGCGGAAAAGAAGAGGTCGTTTCAAGAAAAGTACATCTATGTCGGAGGGTGACTCGCATCTTGACAAGCGTGCTAGTGAGCGTCAGCCTAGCTCAAAGAAAAGGAAAGGGTTGAAAGCAATCACCATGCCACTCCGAGCATCCAAACGGTTGGCTGCTCTTCGAGATGAACAAGTAGCAACTGCTTCTGTTGTTGAGACAAACCTTTCTGATCAGCTTCAGGAGAATCTAGCCAAGGAAAATGTTCGAAGCGAAGCACCAAGTAATGTTGACTCCGAGCATTCGGAAAAGCTCAAAAGCAAGGAACCTCTTGGTGACCAAGCCAGTCCTGGAAAGCAGGTTGAATCTAGTGGGGTGATTACTGATAAGGCTGACCCTGAACCACCTCTTTCATCACTGTTTGCAGATCCATTACTCGACCCGTGCATCGAGTTTGCGCTCAAAACACTTACAGCTGATATTCCTGATATTCCAGCGTCAGATAATAATGCAACTTTTGAAGGCTTTTTTCATCAGCATCTGAGCCCTAACAAGGGCCCCGACACAAACTGTACTGTTTCGCCTTCCACAACTTCAACCAAGCTGGGCATGTAGGCTGATGTTGAAGGTCAAGAATAAACCAGCAGATTATCTTAGGTAGTAGTACCAAGAGAAAAACAAAAACACATGTTTATATGGCGCAGTTCCCCCGATTTTGGAAAACTATTCTCTCCATTTATAGCCTTTTGATGAGGCTCTTTAATGTTGTGTAATCTGGAGGTCTTTTGTACCAATAGCAGTGAGTAGCTGGCCTATTCACCTTGCTTATCTGGGGTCAGTCTGATCTCCCTACCCCAAGAGGGAAACTGTGCGTATCTACTTAAAATGTCCGCAAGGGAAACTCTGCTTATCTACTTAAAATTTACCTTACTATGATGTAAACCTAAACAGTGTGAAGTTTGTGTGTTCTCATCACTATGTTTGTAATGGTCAGGTTTAATCTTTTGCCGTGTCGTGTTGTTCCAAAGTTCTTTTATTTGCTTCCTTGATGCCAATATGATTGGATCACATGAGCGGAGGAAAGAGTATGCAGTGGTTTTTGTATTTTGTTTTGTTGTTAAAGCCAAATGATAATTGCTACTAGTATAGTTCAATTATCGTCAATTACGAATTTAATAAATTAAGTGATGAGTCTAAATTTTGAAGTCAAAATATTGACCGATTCAAATCAAACAGGTTTAAATCAAATAAATTGAAAGGTTGGATAGTAAAATTAAAATTTTAAAAGATATAGAATTGAGTGGCTGATAATTTAGATAAGTTTTGGATAGCGAAATCAAAATTTTAAAAGATATATAACTGAGTGGCTGATAATTTAGATAAGTTTTGTATAATTTTACCAAATTTATTTTGCATAAGAAATCAATTATAGTCGTAGGGATATTAAGTGGGTAGGTGTTTGGCCTGACTTTTAAAATGATTAATGATTTTGGGTTCAAAAGTAATTTCCGGTTCAGTAGAGCATTTGACAAACTTGTTTTCAAAATCTGATTATGAGAATCAGTTTTTTGATTTTTGAGGTCCAAAATAAACAGGAGCTAAAATCTTCCTTTTGAAATCTGATTTTGATTTTGAACTCAAATTTTAAATTTTATTTTAATTTTAAATTTTAAATTATTTAAAATAAAATTTAATAAAAGTTATTATATGGAATCCAGTTGGAATACTATCGATAGCACCAAGCATTTGGTGCTACCGAATTTTTCATAACTTATTCAACCCTAGGAGGCCCACATCATACTAACCGTATATTCATTCGTCCAAGGGCCAATAGGTTGGTGCTATTGGTAGTATTCCAGCCTAGTTTTTATTATATGTAAACATCAAAAATTCGTTCATCCAAGAGCCGAAAACCTAATAGCACAGATAGCTTGGTACTATTGGTAGTATCCAACCTACAACAACCTAATTAGTTTTTATTATATTCAACCAAAAACTTACTCAATCCTAGGAGGCCCACATCATCCTAACTGTATATTTGTTCATCTAAGGGCCGAAAACATAATAGCACCGATAGTTTGGTGCTATTAGTAATATTCCAGCCTAGTTCTTATTATATGTAAACATCAAAAATTTTGCCAGCTTTACAAAATCACTTCAGAAAAATCGCTTTATATTCAAATTCAGCCAAACGCTTTACAGCTTTTAACAAAAATCAATTATCCAAACCAAAATCAATTATACAGAAATTACTTATTCAGAATCTAAACCAAATGGGCCTTAAATAGTTTGCAGTAATTGCTTATTCAACAGTACCAACGAAACTAGTCCTCAAAACAATATAAAAAGTTCACGAATACGTTTGTAATAGCTCATACGGCCGTTTACAACTTGACAATCCCAGCATGCATAAGCAAAACTAAACGTGAGAGTGGGTGGATACCGCACTCTTCTTCATCCTCAAGATGATTCCCTCCACCCACCATAACTCTCCTCAGAGAAGTCTCGGTCGCAATTTTCCTGCAAAGTGAAATTACATTGTTTGCAAATTAAGAGGAATTCCACATTTCAGGCCCAATTTTTTTTTTCCTTTAAAAAAAGAAGAAAGAAATTCAATGGAATTTATGGTTCACAAATTCACAAAGTAGTAATCTAATGATACATTCTTCATAAACTCCTCATACAGTAACAAACCTATATTCTTGTGTAGGCAATTGAATCCACTAATCCAAAAAATAAAAATCTCACGTCTCCAAAATGTAGGGCAAAAAAAATATTATAATTGACCCCACTTTGGCTGACTTATTGATCCCACTTTTGCTCCCATGTAGAATCAATTATATGGTTCCTAATGTTATGAAAAAGTTCAGCCATCATTATACGTCGATTTGACTGATATTGATTCGTATCAACTGAAAAAAAGAGAAGAAGATACATATTTCTTTTTCATGCAATATTCCTTAATAGTTGTATTTATTAGCTTGTTTTTATTTTTTCCTATTTGCTCTTTATTTCATATCTTATCCCGCTAAAACAAATTTTTTTTGATACTCTACTGTTCTCATGTAAGTATATTATGGTTCATAAATTCTCTCTCTATAGATAAGCGACTTCTCTAATTCATGTAGTTCGTGAAGTTAGTGCTCTAATGATACATTCTTGAGACTTTGGTGGCCCTCATTGAAACAGATGGAGTACCTCCGGAGTGAAGGTGAGCCCAACTCTGATTTCTCCGCGGTATTCTTCGTCCTTCACCACATTATAAGCAGTTGGAGGGAGGCTTCCTTCCTGAAACAGTGCTTCCAAAGGAATCCTGAAAACCAAATGATGAAACAGAAATCACTTAATCCGAAAGAATACCAACTACCAAGAGCAAAAAATGCATAGATGTAACAATTCATCATTTGCAAGCCAAGACTCTATTTTACGAAGGAATATAACAACATTGAATGTGCGAACAAGCTATCGGGCGATAAATTGCGAGGTAAAGGGATTTTTCTTCTGTTAGTACAACCTAAGAGATTTTTGTTTATCCAAGATCAGTTGCATTCGGGATGCAGCGCGACTACATCATCTCATGTTGGCATCTTTCTTAACTACTTCTCTGTCTAAATTTTGTCCTGAGTTAAATCATCAAGAGCTATTTTTCGGCTTTGAAATGTGTTGTCATTGAACTATATATGTAAATCTTGGAGATGTACATAATTTCAGGAAGTAATAAATTACCTAACCTATTACCACTTTCTCTCTCTCTCTCTCTCAAACCAAAAAAAAAGGATTGTTCTTTATCTATTATGAAATCTTAATAATTCTGACGATTCAGGATAGTGCATTCTAGCATAATTCTTTTAAAATGATCTATTAAGGGAACTATGGATTTCTTTTTGTGATCTTCATCTTGTAATTTACCGCATTCTTCCTAAGTAAACAAAAAGATAAGCTAAGTAAGAGATTCATGCATTCAAAAAGTACCCTAAATCTTCATTTGGTTAGTACTTAAGCATAGGATTCTCACGTTGAAAATCTTCGTAAGAGCGTGGCAGGGTGAGGAGACGTGCATGCTTTGTTCCGAAGAAACTGAGACAATTGACCATTTGCAGCTTCAATGTACAGTTACTAAAATATTGTTGAAATGTCTCCTTGCCACCAAGGGTGCTTTAACATTATACACCTCAGTAAATCATCTTTGTGAGATGAAATGTTCGGCATCGGGTATCTTTCAAAGAAAGTAATTTATCGACTATAGCTACAATTTGGTGGGTTCTGTGGCGGGAGAGGAACAAATGAATCTTCCATAGTAGGAAAAGTAACTTGAACCAGCTGCTGGTTGAGATTAGAGAGTTTAGGAAGCTTTGGGAAGAGTACCGGGTTCATTAACTCTTTGGTCATAGTTCGGTGTGTCTTTTTTCTTTTGTCTTTCATTTTGGTTTTGTTACTTTATTTTTTTCGTGGCTTTGTTGCCGCAACTTTGTATCCAAGTTCATATTCTTATTGAATGAAGTAATAGTATGTTATCTTTTCTATAAAAAAAAAGAAAAAAAAGGGCCCTAGATATGCTGTATTGTAATGGTTATGGCATCATCACCTATACAAACGATGTAGGCATAAATGGCGTGATAAATGACTCATTTTTTAACCAAGACGACAGCGATATACTCACGTTGCTTCTCCGACAAAGTCGTCATGTGAGCCAGTATCGCTGTCCATGATCTTGATAGTGAGCTCTGAGACACTGTCAGAGACGGTGAACACAAAACTTTCATTCCATTCGGGCTCGCTTCCTTTTCCTAAATTTCAAGTTCAGCAGGACAAAAGTAAGCAAATTTAACCACAAGCATCGAACATCCATCTTCAGTAACAATTAATTAACTACTTATATACTATTAAGTCGCAGAATATTGATCCCGCACTTAAACCTGAATAAACCAGCATACCAATATAACATTATACAGGAGAGAATGAGATAAAAATCAAACTGAAAATAAGTACATAGCAAATGGTTATAATTCTGATAAATGGGGATTGCCGTTGATACCGCTAATGTAAAAGTAGCATCTCTAACATTCATCATACACATGGATTGCGATGATCAAATACGCAGACATCTGAGTTTCTATTTACTGAATCTTTTTATAACACGATCAAGCAATTGCAAGAAACACTCTCGTTGAGACTCGGAATCTTTCTGAATGTGAATTTCGCAGCCCCATCGGAGCTTAATTTCGGTGACGTTGAAATAAGAAGTAATTCCATTGTCATGATTACGACACTACGAACTGAGATATAATGATAGAAAAAAAAAAATATATATATATATAGAGGGTATGAAACGCGAAATTGGCTTATAGGTTAATTACCTGATGCAACGCTGCTCCTCTGCTCCTGCGTGCGGCATACAAGAACGGCGTAGGGATCCATGTTACCTGTTCGACAAATTGCGTAAAAAAAACAAATTTCATGTTTTACACAACAAGCTAAGACATAAACCAGATCTACAATGATCGAAAATCCAAATGCTTAATTAGCAGTATCCGGATTTACGTAAGATCCTGTTTGGTTTTCTTCGGTTTATGATATTCCGATAATCCTTCATATTTTTAATATTCGTTGTTCTAAAAAGTGTTATTAAAATAGTGAAGTTGATTCTCAACGATCTCTCAGTAACAAACTTGTCATTTCAAATATAAAATATAAAATATACGGGATTATCGAAATATTACAAACCTGCGCAGAAATATTAGCCATAGGCCGTGTAGCCATTGAGTTACATTTTGGATCTTTTCACGAGAGACGACTTAGGCTAAGCCTGTGGCGAGTTGCCAGATTTTTTTTTTTTTTTTTTTTTGGGTTGATGTTTTTATTTTTACTAAACTTGATTTTAGACAAGATTATAATTAAAATTATTCTTTTAAGAAAAAGAAAAAAAAGAGAAAGGACGTACATAGGAAATCGGTGTTCTCGAGGCCCTTGGCTCCTACGAGAAGCACTTCCAACGTTCCCCGCACCATTGTTTCTCCTCCTTCCCTCTCTCTCTCTCTCAGATCTATGTTTTTGTGTTCTGGGAATTGAAACGATGGGTATTTATAGAGGATGTTGGAGAGATCCTGTATGTATGTATGTATGTATACACGGGATAAATTTTAAATATCATTTATGTGATTTCGCATGTTTTTATTTTAATATCTATAATTTAAAGTGTATTAATTTAGTATATGTATTTTTTTTTTTTTTTTTTCGTCAGCTCCTCCGTTAATATTTTATTAAATTATATACAAAAAATTTTAGATATACCACCTAAATTTATCGAATATTAACTTTAGCATTTTTTAGTTTTAATTTTATTACTGATTTAACAAAAAAATTGGTAGAAGAGATAATAAAAAAAAATATCATAGAATGCTAAATAAATACACTTTAAACTAAAGTACTAAAATAAAAAAAAAAAATTCTCAAAGATGGTATTTGAAATTTTCGGACGTATATATTTACATATAGAGAGAATCCTAAAGAAGGAAAGGACAGAGCAGAAAAAGTAAAAAAAGATTTTTTTTGCGAATAGCTCCTTCACAAAGTTTTATTTTAAAATTGACCATGTCAAAAATTTATTTACAAAAATAACTCTGCTCCTGCCATGCAAGCGCCACGTCAGCGCCACGCGGGTGGGGCAGGACTTTAAGTTGAACACGGTGAATGATTCACTGTGTCCAATATGATATTTGTATTGGACACGGTGAACCATTCACCGTGTTCAACTTAAACTTCTGCCCCGCCCGTGTGGCGCTGACGTAGCGCTTGCGAGGTAGGAGCAGGGCTATTTTTGCAAATAAATTTTTGACAGGGCCAATTTTAAAATAAAATTTTATCAGAAAATTATTTGCAAAAAAAAGCCCTAAAAAAAATAGGCGCAAGATCCGAGGGAAGAGATGGAGAGGAATTTTTTTATTGATAGATTTGTAAAACATTATATAATCATAAAAGTCTCTTCTGAAAAAATTTATTTACCGCATTAAATTTAAACGGTAAATGTCACCACGAACCTGATAAATGAATTATCGTTTGTTGACAACGATAAATTATTCATTATCTTAATTTAGTTTTACAAATAAAAATTGTAACTATTTATAATTAATTTTTTTTATAAGTTTATATGATCAAAAAAAATTCAAAAGGCAGGAACTGAGCTATTAAGAGATCTACAGTAGTCATCGCCCCTCTTGAACTTTTAAAAGTTACATAAAAGTTCTTTATGGAATATATTAAAATATTATAAATTTTAATTTTAGAGGGCCAAGTTATTTTTTTTAATAAAATTTGTGTTCGAATTCTTTTTTCGAATCTCTTGGTGTTTTTTTTTTTCAGCTCTTATAATCTTTTTTTTTCTTGAACACATTGTCGTTACTGTTGTTAGCGATAGATAATCAGTGAATCTGATAAATTTTTTTTTTACTATCTGAGATCGATTTTTTTTTATTAAATTTAAATCTTGACCTCTTGAATCTTAATTTATGGTTTCGTCCTGCGAGGAGAAATGATGGAGATTGGATTTCATAGGCTCATTCTTATTTTCTCACGCCGGAGTCGTTTTTTTTTTTTTTTTTGAGAGAGATAGGTAGCACAATACCCGCTTTATTTATTTCATTTAGAAATAAACTTAGCTGAAAATGTGAATCAATTAGAATTTAAATTTGGGACCTCAGATATCAACCACCAATCTCTTTGCCACTTGCTTTAGGGACAGTCAGTCGCGCCGGAGTCATTGAAGCAACAGTGAAGCGGCGGTTATAAGATTGGTCGGTGATGGTGGGTGGCATCCTCTCGCGACATTCTGTCACGTCTCTGCAAGGGATGGGATGAAGTTACACGTTCTCACACTTTATTATTCTATGGTTTAAAACGTGTTACTTACATACTTTATAATTTTTTATTTTTTTATATTAATTTTTTTATTAAATTAATAAAAAAGGTAAATTCATATGATATTAGGGGGCGTTTGGATTGACAAATCTGTAGATCCAACGTAACTCAAGTGTAGTGGTGTGTGAGTTTCTCTAAAGTATAATTATTTTTTGTGTTTGTTTTGATATAACTCGTACAGTCTGAAGTTAAATTCAATTACTTCTTCTATTTATTTTGATGTAACTTGGTGCTGGTAAAATTAGTTTTTTCGAGTTCCATTATTTGTTTGATGTAAATAAGTGGTTCTCGTTATCTCCTAAATATAGTGATAAATTTACCGCTATAAATTTTTTATTATTATTTAAAGATAATTTTAATTTATTATAAATAAGGTATTTCTAATCCATTATAAAGGAAGTAGAGTTTAGATTTTACTCTTTAATAAATTTTTTAGGGACAATTGCCTATATACCTCTAAGAAGTTTCTGATTTTCTTATTTATCCATCTTAGAAAGCTAATATTGAAAATACCCTTCTTATATTCAAGTCTTTCTAATATATCCCTGGAGTTAAGTTCCGTCAGTTAACTGCCGTTATCTCTGAAAAATTACCATTTTACCTATTCCAATATATTCTTGTACCGTAACTAACTTATCTTATATACCTTTCATATAGTAAATATTTTTCTTATTTGCCCTTCAAACATCAATTAATTAATTAAGCACGTCGGGAGCGAGCAGATGAACGGATGAGATCGATCGCAGCTAAACCAACCTTAGTGGCTGGAGGCATAGTTAGTTAATTCGGATTTGGCAAAAATTCGGTACAGATATAATTCGGATAAAATTCGTCTTTTAATTTTTAAATTTATTAAAAAATACGGCTAAAAAATGGATTTGACAATTATTCAGATACGTGATTTATACGGGTATTATACGTTCACCAATTAAAAATTCGAGATAAAAAATTCGGCTATATAATAAATATATAATAATTAATATACTATATATATTATTATTATAATTTTTATATATAGATTAAATATATTTAAAATTATAATAAACATATATTAATAATATATAAGAGTTATATATTTAAAAATATTAATAAATAATTACAAATTTATAAATAAAATATTATATAATAATATTTCTATATATAGAATAAAATACTACTCATATTGATATATAATGTAATAAATAAAATTTTATATATATATATAATGAGAGGGAGGTCCACTGTGGACCTCTCCCTCTCATCCGGTCCACGAGGCCAAACTGGCCTCGTGGACCGTCACACCCACTGCTCCGCCTTGCCGCACGAGGACAAGGATGAAGGCCACCACTCGAGAGCGAGCACGATGGCGCCGCCCTGCAGCACGGTGTGCTCCATCTCGGCGGTAAACCTTCTGGGGAAGAGCGCGCCGGCGAGGCCAGGGGTGAAGGCGAGGTCGAAGACACCGTCGAAGAAGGGGAGATTGTGGGGGTCGGCGCGGCTGACGAGCGGGGGGAAATCGAGGAGGTCGACGCCGGTGACGTCGGCTATGCCGAAATCGCGGATGGCGGCGACCGACTGGTCGACGCCGGCGGAGACACAGAGGACGCGGGAGGAGTTGGAGAAGAGGTGGAGAGCGCGGAGGGGGGAGAACACAGCGGCGGAGAGGGAGACGGCGTGGCGGGATTGTCGCTGCGGCCCTCTTGCTCTTGGCGCCGGCCAAGGTGGCGGAGGAGGACGATGACGGGAGGGATGAATTTGGCCGGAGAGAAAGAGATGATAAGTTAAGGAAATAATTTAATAAGGTAGGGGCAAAATATTTTAATTAGGTTTTAACTCTGATATACATTTAACCCATATTTAACCCGAGTTAGTTTAACAGGGACTAACTGCAGAGGTATTTTGGAATAACGGCGGAACATATGAGGGGCATTTTAGAAAGAAAAAAAAAAAGTAGGGGTAGATCGGATGTTTCCAGACGCATGAGGGGTATATAGGCAATTATCCCAATTTTTTAAAGGAGGTTGAGTGTGGCGGAAGTGAGTTCGGCACTTTAGAGGAAGAAGTCGAGAGTAGATAAAGTGGAGGTCTACCGTAACTTGAGTTAAATTATATTTTTGACTTATACCAAAATAAATAACGGAAGTGATGGAACTTGAGTTCCATCCCTCCACTTACACCAAAATAAACGGACCCTAAACTAAAAGTTCAGTAAACCATATAATACTAAAATAAATATTTGATAAATCATAGGTAAGATATTTGAAATTTTTTGTATATAATTTAATGAAGAGTTAACGGAGACGCCGACAGAAAGAGAAAACTAAAATCACATAATACTAAAAGAATACACTTTAAACCATGTGATACTAAAGTGAGAAAGTGCGAAGCTATAGCGGTGATATTTAAAATTTATCCTAAACTTTATAAAATTACATAAAAATTTGGCGATCATATTTATTTTAAAGTTTTAAATATTAATATTATCACATTTCGAGACTCGCCTAGAAATCTGTTTGGGCAAAATCTATAGTTGATTTAAAAGAGTTTAAGTGTTTTAAAACTATAGCACTTCTAGGAGAGGTGACTCTTCGAGAACTGCAACATCACAGATATGATATATAATTTAATATGGAAGAGAAATTTTTTTGTTGTAAAAAGAGAATAGAAACAAAAAACATTACTTTCCAATTATTATTTTTTTGACCCCAGATAAACACTTTACATGACATGAAATGAGTTTAAACTATCTATAGTCCATTGCCACACTATTTGATATATAAACTTTTATTTGAAAAAAAAAAAAAAAAAAGTAAACACAACACCAAACGCGGCCAGTGTAATTCACATATTTAAAAAAATATTTAATAATAAATTTTTAATTAGTTATGAAGTTTAATATGTGATATATATGAGTTTATATATACATTTACAAGCAGAGTTATTATTCGTAAATATTGTAGAAAGAAATCCTTATATTTCTGTAAGATCTGAAGTAGTTTTTTCATGCTAAATTGAACCAAAAAGATATTAGAATTAACATTACTTTTTCAGTTCAGTATGATTTTTATTTGCTGGAAGAAGAGCTGGAACTAATTTTCTTCTGAAAAAAGTGATTTATTTTACAAAATAGTTAAACATCCTGTTTATTTTATTTTATTTTATTCTGGGATCAGTTGCTATGTTACAGTATAGATAATCAAGTGCTAATGAAAACTGGATCATATAATTTAAATTCCTTTAAAAAAATAATCAATTATTTCGCATGGTATATCTATTATCAAGCTGCTTATCTTCTAACTGCTAATTTTTTTTTTTTTTGAGAGAAAGGTAATATGTTTTCTGCTTCGTTTATTTCATTTTAGAAATAAACTTAGCTGGAAATGTGAATTAACAAAGATTCGAACTTGGGTCTCGAATACCAACTACCAAACCTTTTTGCCACTTGCACTAGAGACGGTCGGTCTAACTGCTAAAAATTATTACTCGTTTATTCACAGTTCACGTTTTAAGGTAATTAAGTTTATGTTTGGATACATGAATATTATATCCGCTACATCTTCTTTGATTTACTCAAAAAATTTATATATTTGGTTAATAAAGAACCTGATCAAATATTTAAAATAAAGTACTTATTCAAATTTCAAATCATTTTGTCAAAATAAGATAAATCACTTTATAAATAAAATACGTTATCCTATCAAATTATAAAAGGAAAACTTCAAAACCCCCATGTGGTTTCATACTTTTTTATTTTAGTATCATGTGGTTTAAAGTGTATCAAGTTAGTGCCATGTGGTTTCGCACTTTCTCACTTTAGTACCATGTGGTTTAAAGTGTATCAAGTTAGTATCATGTGGTTTTATTTTTGTATCAAGTTAGTATTCTGTGGTTTTGAAACCATAGAATACTAAAGTGAAAAAGTGCGAAACAACAAGGTACTAAAGTGATAAAATGCGAAATCACAGGGTACTAATTTGATATGGTTTTAACTTTATGGTTTTAACTTTATCGCTTGTTTTACAAAAAAATTAACGAAGGAAATAAAGAAAAGAGAAAAATAAAACCATAGAGTACGAAAATAATATATTTTAAGCCAAAAAATACTAAAGGGAGAAAATGCAAAAATACATTAATGGTATTTGAAGTTTTCCCATAAATTTATAGTGTCTAGTTGCTTAAGCTGTTCTAAGAAATCGGTTATTATAGTAAATTAATATGGTTGGAATTTGGAAACCATTAATTTGCGTAGATCATACGTATTTGAGTTAGAATAAGATTTCAAAAATTTTCCTAAAGAAGATGCCCCCAAAGAGTGCTCTGGGATTTGAGTTCTCTTAGCGGATTCAGATCTTCAATGATGTAATTTGATATAAAAACTTCATCTTTACAAAAATCAGATGGGAATGTCCAATCCAATATGGAAAAACAAATCCCTTCAGATGCAAATAGCTACAAAATAGACCTTATAAACAATCAAGTTCGAACGGTTCAAATAGGGATTGGGGAGAGTTATAAGTACAAGGCAAGAGATTCAAAGGGATTCAGGCGAAGAAATCACTGCAGAATCTGCAACAATTGGAACTTCTGCGAACCTATTTCCTAAAAACAAGGGGAAACTTCAAATACCCCGTGTGATTTCGCATTTTCTCACTTTAGTACCCTGTGGTTTAAAATTTATCAAGTTAGTACCCTATGGTTTCGCACTTTCTCACTTTAGTACCCTGTGGTTTCAAGTGTATCAAGTTAGTACCCTATGGTTTCATTTTTGTATCAAGTTAGTACCCTGTGGTTTTAATTTTCTCTTTTTATTATCCATTTCGGGGTATATAATTTAACAAAATATTAAACCACGGGATACTAAAGTGAGAAAATGAGAAACTACAGGGTACTAACTTGATACACTTGAAACCACAGGGTATTAAAGTGAGAGAGTACGAAACCACAAGGTACTAACTTGATACACTTTAAACCACAGGGTACTAAAGTGAGAAAGTACGAAACCATAGAGGGGTATTTGAAGTTTTCCCTAAAAACAAATATACACATCAATTGAACTACTTGCCGCATAATTCCAATGGAATGCTCTAGTACTAAGGGAAAAATACGTAATGTTGATACAAAAATTCGAGTGTCTGAGGTGATGATAACCAAATCAACCTCTGTTTTCTGTTGCCTGAGGCAAGCAGCAATCCAGTTTTCCATCAGATCTTGCAATAAGTAGTTAGGAATTGAGCAAGTTATTAAGGGAAAGGGAAAAAGGAATCCAGAACCTTCTGAAGAGTCTTGCAAGGAAAAACAAACCCAGAACATAGAAAAAAGTTAGGGTATAAAAATGGTTAACTCAAGGTAGCATCTTAACAATACCAAGAAATGCGGCCGCCATCAAACCATTAATACGGAAACAAATGACTCGAAAAGATCCAGCTAATCTTAAAGAACCACCGTACTCGCCTGTGTAGAGATGCGGGAACATATGTGGTGCATGAGGTGCAGATTAGAAGAAAATAAAATGAAGAAGAAAAAAATAAACTATCATTAAAATGAAACAACCATATCACAGAAAACTTCAACTCAATAGCAGAGCAAACAGAAGTTGAAATCCCCCTGCCTAGACTATTCCACCTTATACACGATATTTTGGAGTTATGCTTTCGGGCGGTATGATACATTAAATCTGGGAAGACAGCACTCCACCTGCCAATTGCGTTTTATCTTTCATGGCAAGCTTCTTCATTGTCTAATTTGCTTTCACCACGAATCAGTAGCAATTTCTAAATAGTTGATGTCAAGTTAACAATGGCAATTGAGGCTTGCCAAGTCTATCCAAGCTCCAGTAAGTCCAACATGATTGGAGAAAACTCAAATAATGATAACAAGAAGAGGTGTCTAAACACTCAAAACACTATCTGAAACTATCTAAAGCCCACACTTTCAACATAATAATAACTACATTACATCAATTTTGGAGCCATAAGTCAAAATGCATGCAGTTGAATTAGTTTTCTAACCTTATGTAGTAAAACTCTAGTCGCCGCTAACCTCTAAAGTTAGCTGGCTTTCTATTTAATTACCAGTGAAACAGGAATTTTAACTCAATAAAACTACATAATACTCTTCTATCCATTAAACTCTGCCGTCGGGACTTTATAAATGTGCTAGAATCAAACTTGAACATATCCATGGTCGCAAAAGTATCCACGTAAATTTGGAGAGATTTTCAAGTAAGGCCTAAGCCGCTAAGTGTAGAACTAAATAATCCCAGCTTGGATTATTAAGTCAAAGCACTCATATACTTAATTATTCAGAAACCAAAGCACCAACTCCAATCCCAATTTGGATAGAACAATTTTGGCAATCCTCCGTAGCGATCCGTGTCAAAAGACACATTTCCTCTCCATTGATAACAAATCAAGATAATCAGTTAGAAATCTTGAAAGCTGATTCCTACGTTCTACCGTTCTATGAGTGCATACATGGTTTCATCACAATCAAAACACATGAACACCAAAATCAAATCCACGCTACAACTTAGCTCAAGTTTTTCAACAACAATGGTAGCAAGCTGGTTTCACACCTCTTCTGCTATAGAATATTGTAGTTGCGATCCATATTTTGCCTCACACCCTTTTAATGTAAATTAGATCCTTGATTTTGCCACATTCCTTGAAAACCAACTTTATGCATAATATCTCACAATCTAAAATGTAAGATACTCTTTCGGAATGCCAACATGATAATGCCGATTAGTCTTCAATAAGCATTTAATTTTCCAATACTCAGAGATCCTAAATTCCCTTATTATCTCTAATCATACGGAGATTACAAGACACAAATCTCATAGTTTGCTAACTAGGAAACAAATTTGATTCAATAACCAAAGTCAACAAATGTGATTACAATGAAAATTGCAAAACAAACCAGGAAACATCCCAAAATAATACTCCAAGGTTATATAGATCTCGCTTCAATACGATTTCGATGGAACATAATACTCCAAGGTTATATAGATCTCGCTTCAATACGATTTCGATGGAACAAATACGAAAATCCCAAACCAAATAAATATAATTACGCTAGACAAAACAACATCATTAATCGCTTCCACCCTCCCAACAGCACAAACATACATGAAAAAAGCACGCAAAACATAAAGCTTTTTACAGACGATCGATACAACCTATAAGCGATTCAACAAGGAATTACCACAAACGCGAGATCGCAGATACGGACGCGAATCGAAACCCTAGATAGATACGGCGACGATCGATCTCAACAGACATTGTTGCACGCATAACGAGAATTCACCAACCTTATTGGGGAGGGGCGATGAAGGATCGAATCGATCGATGGGGATCAAACGGGGGAGGGTTTGGTGGAGTCGTCGTCGTGGAGGACGGGTTTGGTGAGCATGAGGGGGCGATCCTTGGCCTCCTCCTCGTCGTCGTTTTCGTCCTCCTCGGCGGTGCTGAGGTTGATGCAGGAGCACCGCTCGAGCGAGGCGAAGAACGCCGAGGCCACGCTCGTCCCCACCCAGCTCGCCACGCCCTCGAGCTTCTCGTACGAGAGGATGCTCGAGTTCTCCATCTCGCCCATGGCGATCGAAGAAGAAGAAGACGATGAGATTAGGGTTTCGTGATGTAGGTACGAGGAGGAAGAGCGAAT
The DNA here is from genome assembly GCF_001540865.1 of Ananas comosus. NCBI lineage: Eukaryota > Viridiplantae > Streptophyta > Magnoliopsida > Poales > Bromeliaceae > Ananas > Ananas comosus. Next base: position 10,806,196 of record NC_033623.1, on the reverse strand, counting down.
GTATTGAGAGAGGAGGAGGAAAAGGAAGAGGAGGACGAAGGAATGGGGGGCCGTTGGGGTGGCCCCGATGAGGAGGGCCGTTAATTGACGGCGTGGGAAACGGACGGTGTTTGATCGATTTAAGATTTTACGCAGCAAACCATAGAAAAAGGCTCGTGACCAACATGGTGTCGTCAGATTTAGCGAAATTGTTGGCTGCGCGCGGTGTATCCGTACACCTCGTACGCCTCACTCAACGGCCAAACATTCATGCGGAGAATTGGGCCGTGGGCTGGTCTATAACTGCCCAGGAGTGAAATATATTGGGCTGAGATTGTAAATGAGTTGGGCCAAATCTCTCTCTCTCGCCACCACATGGAATGCCTTTTAAAAAATTATGGAAAATATTTTTTTTAAAAAAAATCAGGAAAAAAAGCTTCATAAAATTTCATTAATTTTTGAAAAAAAATTGAGATCCTCCCCCTTTCTTATATAATTTATTCACTTTTAGACAACATAGAAGAAAAGGAAAAATATAGAGATGGGAGGCGAAAGAAATAGACATTCATTACAATATAAGATATATTAACTCATAAATTATCTTTCAATATTATGCTATTTTATTTCATATAATTATTTTTGTATGTTAAACTATCGGATGTATTCTTGTGTCAAATTCTAGATAATATTTTATAAAAATTAAATCATAGGTTGCACGAGGTTAGAAAATTCAGACGGCTCATTTAGGGTTCGAGCTTACTTGATTTGAAGCAACTTGAATTAATTTTAAACTGAATTTGAGTCTAAATTTAGGTTCGAAATTAATTTCAAGCCAAACTTAAACTGATAAAAGCTCACTCGAGCTCGGGTCTTTTCCACCCCAACCTACAGGCAAACCAGGAAGAAAAAAAAAAAGTTTATCACTCTTGGATTTTAATTTTTAAGATTATCAAAAACATCTTTAATTCGGTGTCGGTGGCAGTTTTCAATATATATATATATATATATATATATATATATATATATATATATATATATATATNTAGACAAAACAACATCATTAATCCCTTCCACCCTCCCAACAGCACAAACATACATGAAAAAAGTACGCAAAATATAAAGCTTTTTACAGACGATCGATACAACCTATAAGCGATTCAACAAGCAATTACCACAAACGCGAGATCGCACATACGGACGCGAATCGAAACCCTAGATAGATACGGCGACGATCGATCTCAACAGACATTGTTGCACGCATAAGGAGAATTCACCAACCTTATTGGGGAGGGGCGATGAAGGATCGAATCGATCGATGGGGATCAAACGGGGGAGGGTTTGGTGGAGTCGTCGTCGTGGAGGACGGGTTTGGTGAGCATGAGGGGGCGATCCTTGGCCTCCTCCTCGTCGTCGTTTTCGTCCTCCTCGGCGGTGCTGAGGTTGATGCAGGAGCACCGCTCGAGCGAGGCGAAGAACGCCGAGGCCACGCTCGTCCCCACCCAGCTCGCCACGCCCTCGAGCTTCTCGTACGAGAGGATGCTCGAGTTCTCCATCTCGCCCATGGCGATCGAAGAAGAACAAGACGATGAGACTAGGGTTTCGTGATGTAGGTACGAGGAGAGGAAGAGCGAATGTATTGAGAGAGGAGGAAAAGGGAGAGGAGGACGAAGGAAAGGGGGGCCGTTGGGGTGGGCCCGATGATGAGGGCCGTTAATTGACGGCGTGAGAAACGGACGGTGTTTGATCGATTTGAGATTTTACGCAGCAAACCATTCGAATGCTCGTGACCTGCATGGTGACGTCAGATCTGAAGGCGAAATTGTTAGCTGCACGACGTGTATCCGCACCCCTCGTACGCCTCACTCAACGGTCAAAAATGCATGCGGAGAATTGGGCCGTAGGCTGGTCTAAAAGCCCATACACCTGGAGCTTGCTCTATCCGGCCCAGGAGTGAAATATATTGGGCTGAGATTGTAAATGAGTTTTTTTAAAAAAGTTTCATAAATTTTCATGAATTTTTTTAAAAAAATTGAGATCCTCCCCCTTTCTTATATAGTTTATTGACCTTTGGACAACATAGAAGAAAAGAAAGATATAGAGATAGGAGGCGAGAGAAATGGACATTCATTACAATATTAGATATATTAACTCATAAATTATCTTTTAATATTATAATATTTTATTTCATATAATTATTTTTCTATGTTAAACTATCCGATATATTTTTGTGTCAAATTATAAATAATATTTTATAAGAATTAAATCATTGGTTGCAAGATGTTAGAAAATTCAGATGGCTCATTTAGGGTTCGAGCTTACTTGATTTGAAGCAACTTGAATTAATTTTAAACTGAATTTGAATCTAAATTTAGGCTCGAAATTAATTTCAAGCCAAACTTAAACTGATAAAACCTCACTCGAGCTTTGGTCTTTTCCACCCCAACCTACAGGCAAACCAGGAAGGAAAAAAAAAAAGTTTATCACTCTTGGATTTTATCAAAAACATCTTTAATTCGGTATCGGTGGCAGTTTTCAGTATATATATTATATAATATATATATATATATATATATATAATATATATATATATATATATAAATATATATTGGCCTGGAAAACTATCAATAGCATCGAGTTGTTGGTGCTATAGTTTTTTATCCTTGGATTGAAAAATGTGGCGTTAGTATGAGTGGCCCCTAAGATTGATGGGTGTTGGTTGAATAGTATAATCTAACGGGTAAATAATAATAAATGAGTTAACTCCAACGCAAAAATTGATAGCACACAAGTGCTTGTGCTAATCGAACATACCACGCTCCGACTCATATATATATATAACATTATTTTAAAATAATAATAATAAACAAATTAAGGCGTGGAATACTATAATAGTAAAAGTTACACTCTTTTTGCTATCATTTTTAATCTTGATGAAAAGATTGTAGGGTCGGGATAAATATTACGTTAGCAAGTTGAGTGGTCCCCACTGGGTTATAGTATTTAATCCAATGATTAAATATATGAATAAGAGTTCCTGCCAAAGCTAAAAAACCTATAACAACAATGGATTTGCTACTAATACGTAAGCGCCCGTCAAACTCCTCTCTCTTATATATATACTTTGTAAGAATACTGGAACTATTAATAGTAAAACCTTTCTTTTTTGCTATCAATGTTTTTTAACTCTTGGATGACAAAACTTTGTAAGGCAGGAATAGATATTATCGGTTGGAGTTTGATGGTCCCCTAAAGTTGGTGTTCCCCACTGGGTTTATATATTTAATCCAATGGTTAAATAGCAAAGAGTGATCCAAAGCTAAAAAACTGTGCGAACAATTGAATTTGCTACTAATAGTACCCAATCCCATACTACACATTTTTGTATAGAGAGAGAGACGAGAGAGAAGTAGGCCTAAGCTGATGCTTCTGCGACAGCACGGAGCTTTCGGCCTTCCAGGTCGTTTTTGATGTTGGATTCTTCCGAATTCGTTCGATCGGCCCTCCAGTTTAAACTTGATCTAATTATTTGAAGTATAGAAAATAATTTTGCAATTTCGAGAGCATTGCCTATGACATAAAGGGCTCAAATAATCAACAGTTGAAAAATAAAATTTACAAATACATGAATTATGTTTTTGAATAAAATTTTAGATCCACAAGAATTGATCTGTTTATATAGCTATCATAAAGAATTTTTCTAAATCAAAAATTTACTGACGTGAATTGTGCATTATTTCTGCAGGCGTAACTTGCAACTTGCTCACGCACGTCGGCGCCTAGTAAAATTATTGATTTTGAGTCCTTGTCGATGTACTAAGGTCAATGATAGATCAGAATATCATAAAATCTTATTACTTCCTAAGTCTTCAACATACTCTGATCAAGTTTAAACCGAACCGCTGATCGATCGATTTGAAGAATCGCAACATCGAAAACCGGATCGCTGGAAGCGACGGCAAGCCGTCCGTAAAGCCACCGAAATGGCTCCGTAAAGCACGAAGGCTCCGTGCTCTCACAAGGCATCAGTACCTCACTGTCTATTTATATATATAATTACTCCTATGCTTTTAAAAATACACAATCATGGTACTATACAGTTTCAGCTCCCTTATGATTAAAGGAGTGCGTTAGGATGATTGCTCTAGAGGTTGCGTGGATGGAATCTAAGATAAAAATGATCAAAGCAGAAATCAACGCGAAAAATTTAAAATATCTACCAAGTCCTTGGTTATTTTACAGCCCATATCACCACCTATATATATATATATAGAGAAGAGAGCAGTGATTTTAACTGGGCTATAGGATAAATCTTTCAAATACAGTTGAATATGATCTAGGTTATTTAAACTATCTAAAAATTAAATTTTATATATTTCGATATTGTTTTCTTATCTATAAAGTGGAGAAAAAATAAATCACTAAAAATGAATATTCTTCAAAAAATAAAAATATAATATTTGTATTCAATATATAGAGTCTAAATCTTATTTTAAATAGTTTAAAAAATTTTCTAACAAAACTCAATGGATTTGAACTTTTTTATACTGTTAAATAAGTAAACACGTTGCATGAATCATTAAAATTATAAATTTTGCAACATTTTGATCGTTCAGTTAGTAATGTCAAAAAATATAAAATTTAATTTTTAGATATTATAAATGATCTAAATAATATTTAACGATGTCAAACCGTAGATTTGAAAGTTCTATTATTGAAAATAAATTGATTGTAAATTAAATGATTAACTACCGATAGTAGTAGTCCAACAACTCTCTCTCTCTCTCTCTCTCTCTCATTGATACTGTGGGGCTCCAAATAAGGGCCAAGAGGCAAACTAGGGAGATAAAAAAAGAAAAAGAAAAAAACATAAAGAGTTCATTTTCAATTTGTTATCACTGTTGGATTTTATCTTAGATTATCAAAAGCATCTTTCAATAGATGGCTATTTTTAGCTTCTAATTGTTGCAAGTTTAGCATCACTTAGAAACAGAAACGAGCATATAAATGAAAAGTGCGCACCAAAAAGAACTTGAAAATAGTGATATTGCTCTTTACTTGATTAACAAGTAACAAGAGTATGTTTGGCTTTATAGCTTCGCTATGTTTTGTGGCAGCACCATCAGGAAAGATGCTTTCTCTGACCTGAACAGTAACGACGGGACAAACAATCTCCGATCGAATAAATAATAATAAATTAAAAAAGAATATTCTCAAATCAAATCCCGTTACCGGGTTTAGCGTTAGTCACACGTGATACAAGAGGGACGGTGTCGACCACGCAATAATTCATCGACAAAAACGACTTAGATCTGGAAGAAATTAAACAAGGCACTTCTATTTATAGAACCAAGGCATTCAGCTGCAGGATGCGTCAAAATTCCGTGCTTGGATGAAGCCGAGTGTATCAACATTCAACAACCAGCTGCTGTAGGAACAAATTACAACTCATCCCACCCACATTTCTCACTCGCTCCCTCTGAAACACCCCCCACCCCCCCTCTCTCTGTCTTTATTTAAGGAAGCAGATCAAAAAATTTTAAATTTAGTTTGATATTGAGACTTATATGACATTATTAGATAAAATAAAATTAAGATAGAAGCATATAGAAATATATTTCTATATTATCTGATGGAACCGTAGAAAATATATCGTTACTAACTCATTGTGCAGAACACAATACTACATACCAAAATAAACAATATATTTTTTTCATCATATTTTTTCACCATATGTAATGCAATCTTTCAACAATCTCGAATGAAGCAGTCAAAAATTCCTCGTCCCACATCTCGCTCATCTTCTCTACAGCTGTACATCTCCACGCGTCGATCCACCACTTCTTAATTTTTCTTTTAAAGAGAAAAAAAATCTGAACGGGACGCCGATCCGTGCTACTCCCTTAGTCGCTTGCGCTCGCCAGCTGTCGCTTTCCCAACTTTCCCCGAATAACATAACTGTTAGAACAAATACCGCAACGAAAATCTGATTGTGACAAAATCTAACTAATTTAGTGATAAAATTAATAACATTAACTTACCAGTAATCGCTAAATTCCAAAAAAAAATTGTCGAAGTAGAATGCCAAATTAATTTGATCCGGAAGCGTGCGAAGCACTGCCCTAAGGCGTATTCCCGTCCTTCGTGCGGGATTAACCGGAAACACCGCCCCAAGGTACGACCGGAACTCCTTCTCCTACGAGCACGATCGCGGAAGAGGTTGACGGAGACTCTTTCAACACTCGGTGAAAAATAATAAAATGAAAGAAAATAACAAATGATTCTCAAATAGTATTCCTTCTCACTGTGATCTATATTTTCAAAGTGTTCACCTCATATGTATATATATGTCCTGTCCAATACTATGGACGAGGTAACAAAATATAAAGGGTTAAAGTATGGAACGTTGGAGCCCACAACGTTCCAAAGCACTAATTAAGGTCTTAATTAGTGGAACGGATCTGCGCACGATCCCCCCCTCGCGCGAAGCGGCCGTAGTTGATGCGGCCGTTTCGCAAATTGATAATTAAAAGTTAATAAAAAAATAAATATTAAATAAATAAAATTTTGAATTTTCTCCAACAATAACGCCACGTCATCATGACTCCGCCACCTCAGTGATCGGCCGATCCCACCATCGATCAGGCGAAGAAGAATATTTAATAGATAACAGCGTTCAGGGCGTTCAGGCTGCTGCCACGTCGGTCAGTCAGTCGTCGGCGAGTGGGTGGTGGTCGCGGCCGGTGCGGCGGCGGAGGAGGTCGTAGGGGGACCAGAGGGCGTCGAGCGGGCAGGGGCGGCCGGCGTCGAGGCGGAGCCAGGGCTTGCCCTTGCCGCTCCAGTGCAGCAGGCTGACGGGGCCCGGATGCAGGTCCCGGCAGAGGCCCTCCCGGTTGTCCCCGCCCAGGCCGTGCTGGTTCCACCTGTGCTCCACCCCCCGCACCTCCCCGGCGAACACCAGCAGGAAGGGCGGCAGCGAGCCCAGCTCGTAGATCCTGGCCTCCCGCTTCTGCACCTCCATCCAGCCCTCCAGCCGCCGCGTGCAGGCCCCCGCGCGCCAGCGGTCGAGGTCGATGACCATGACGCCCGTGTTGAAGTAGCAGGGCCGGCGGGAGCGGGCGGCGAAGACGGCCGGGTAGGAGGGGTGGGACCAGAAGGCGGCGGTGAAGTAGGCGGAGAGGTTGGCGTGGCAGTACTCGGGGGCGCCCAGGACGCGGCCGCCGAGGTCGATGGACCAGAGCCGGGCGACGTCGTCCACCACGACGAGGTCCGAGTCGAGGTAGATCACGCGGCGCACGGCGCGGGGGAGCAGGTCCGCGAGGTAGATGCGCGCGTAGTTGAGCGGCTGGTCGAGGGCGCGGCGCACGGACGAGGAGATCTTCCCGCGGACCAGCGCCGCGTCGAAGCGGTGGACGGAGAAGCGGAGCGACGGGAACGCCGAGACCACGGCGCCGCGGAGCGCGCCCAGGCGCCGCGGGGACGCCGCCGCCGCGGCGAAGTGGAAGGCCACGGACTCCGGGCACGAGGCGTGGCGCAGCACCGAGAGCACCCCCGCCAGGGACCCGCGGAGGTACGTCGCGTCCAGGGTCATCGCGATGTGGATCGTCGCGTTCGGGGCGCACCCCCGCCCGTTCCGGAACGCCGGCGCCTCCCGGAACTCCGGCAGCTCGTACGCCGCCGCCGCAGCTGCGTCGCCGGAGAAGACGATCGCGAAGAAGCAGAGGAGGACGGAGGTGCGCGGCATCGACATTTCCGTTTGGGTTAGGGGAGTGGAAGCGAAGCACAGAGAGAGAGAGAGAGAGAGAGAGAGAAAGGTGGAAGGGTTCAAAGAGGGAAAGAGACGTAGAAAGAGAGGGGTAAGATGGGGATTAAAATATTGAATAATAATAATAAATGATTTATTAAATTTTATGGTGAAAAAAAGAGGTTTGGATCGAAATGATGATGAAGATAATTAATGAGAGAGACGGTGTGGGGAGATGGACAGGCTGGAAAGACGCGTGAGCTAGTTTTTGTTGCATTTTTTTTTTTCTTTTTTTAGTAGCGCAGTTAATGCCCCTTTTTTTTTGTGAACATTAAAAACAAGTAAAGGAACTTAGGTGGGGTATTTTTTTTTTGTTTTTACAACAGAAAAAGGAGAGGAGGAGGAAGAAGAAGGAGCTGTTGGTGGAAAGGTGAAATGTAGGAGGGAATAAGATAAAAAGAAAAAAACAAAAAAACAAAAAAATAGCCCCTCAACTATACTCAATTGTAAAACAGCCCCTCCACCATTTTTGCTGATGGTCTATTTGGTTCAAAGTAAACTTGTAAAAATAAATTTGTCATGAAAAAAAAATTTTCGTGAA
>NC_033623.1:10718034-10797857 GCF_001540865.1 Ananas comosus | reverse complement strand
TTGTAGTGTTTGGTTTGTAGCAAAAAAATAAATAAATAAATAAATAAATATCAATATTTTGTTTGGTTGAAATGAAAAAAATTCACATGGTGGAAAAAAAATAAATAAAAAAAATTTTACACAACTTGAGTTTTTGTAGTAAAAAAATAAAAATTTTAATTCTTTTCAAATTCATAAAATTATTATAAAATTATTTTTTATGTCTAACTAAACAAACAGAAAAATATTTTTCATATAGAAAATAATTTTTTGGTTCGATTTCCGCCGAACCAAATGCCCCCATAGGTAAAAATGTATCGAACATATGAACTATTTTGAATTTATTATTTAATTTATTAAAATTTTAATTTTTCTAGCGAAGCTTTTACTTTACTTTATTATTTGAGTAAGCCAACGATATTTTAATTTCAAAATTTAAATATATCGTTTATTTTTATTGATTTAATTAGTTAATATATTTTATATAATTTTTATATCTATAAATTTTTTAAAATTTATAGTTAATTTAAATTTTAAAATTAAAATATCATTAATGGACTAAAATCAAATAAATTGAACAACTAGATAGTTAAACTAAAATTCTGAAAGGTTGGTTTCAATTCAGCTTGGTCTATAGTTCATTAAAGTTTTGTACATGTCTACCTTCTTTTTAGTAGTGGTTCCTTAACTTTTAGTTGTTTGAGAATTAAATATTTTTTTTTCAAAAAAATTAAAACTTTTACAACTTTATTGATAAAGTTAGATCAACTGATGGTTAGAAACTAATAGAATCATTAAATTTGATAAATATTTATTACAACTAAATATAAAAATTTAAATAAAAAAAATTGAAAGCTGGATCTCAATGGAAAAAAAGAGTTAAGGGATCTATTTCAAAATAGAGTAACTAAAAGATAAAATATTTTTATATCCTGTATTATTTGAAATACAGTTAAATTTGACATAAATAATTTATACAGCTTTGCTCATAACTATTTTTTAGACTAAAAATATTTTTTTATTGAACTGAAGTTTAGATAGAAATTACTTTTGCACTGTCGTATATTTGAAAGTTAATGGCCTTAAAAATGTATTTATTCACTTTATTGCTTATTTTATTAAAAATTTTCACACTAATATATAAGAAGATGAAAAGTAAATGCAATATTTAATTATTATTATTATTTATTTTTTTCTTTTGTAATTGACTTACACTACTCAGAGCATAGTCAATTTCAAAATTTTTGGAAAGTGAAGTTATAGAAAAATTTAATTTTGTGGCAAAAACAAGCAACAAAAATAAACCTTTACAATTGAAAATAACTGCGCTCTCCTCCACTTTCAACGAAAACAAATANAAAAAAAAAAAAAAATCAAACCGAATATAACTTTTTTATTTTAAAATATTAAATTATTTAAAAATAAAAATATTTATTCTATAGGTATTATTTTTTTATATCAAACGCCTTCAAGAATTTGAGGTGATCCGCGAAAAGAGGTGGTGGTGTTAAACTATTAATTGCTTAATTCGATACAGTGATAGACGGGGTGGTTCATTATGTGACAGTCACATTATATTATTATATTATTTAGAAATTAAATACTTTTTGTGGTTTCATTTTTTTTTTATTTTAGTATCCGGAGGTTTAAAGTGTATCAAATTAGTACCCTGTGATTTCTCACTTTATCACTTTAGCACCCTGTGGTTTAAAGTGTATCAAGTTAGTACCCTGTGGTTTCGCACTTTATCACTTTAGTACCCTGTGATTTAAAAATCACAGGGTACTAACTTGATAAAAAAATAAAACCACCGGGTACTAACTTGATACAAAAATAAAATCACAGAGTACTAATTTGATACACCTTAAACCACAGGGTACAAAAGTGATAAAGTGAGAAACCACATGGTACTAACTTGATTCACTTTAAACCACAAGATACTAACTTGATTCACTTTAAACTACAGGGTACTAAAATGAAAAAGGGCGAAACCACAGGGTTTTTTTTTAAGTTTTCCCTATTATTTATATCCAATCAATTATATTTATATTTTTATTTTTATTTTTATAGAAAATTATAAAAATAATATTTTTTAAAAAATATAATAAAATTAGTAAATTTTAGAAGAGTAATTTAATTGATTAAAAACACTATGTTATTCATATAATCATTTATATTGTAGACTTTTTCTGTGCGTAGAGTGGTATCAGGACAAAAATTTAGTGGACATAATCCCCAAACATAATAATTTGGGAATTGTCTAGATCGGTGCCATATGGCAACTCGTATTCATCTCAATCGTCAAAAAAAAAAAAAAATTTAGTAGATTAAAATATTTTAAAAATTATTTTTATTGGGTGATCGAAATAAACTCGACTTGCCACATGGCGTTGATCCAGACAATTCCCAAACTATTATGTTTGGGGACTATGTCCACCAAATTTTTGTCCTTGGTAGCATTCCCTACTAGGACATAGATGATGTGGGTAAGATGAAATTGTTTTGTATTTTCATTATTTTCATAAAAAATAATAAAATTTTGTAGGCTAAGTTTTCATTATTGTTTTCTATTACAAAGTGTAAATGAACTCATTTGTTGCACGTGACTTGGTGCGTCTAGGTAAGCATTTGGTTCAGTTATAAGAGAATAAGAAAATTTATTTCCCACTTATATTTATACTCAAACATAATTTTTGGATAGAGGAAATTATAGTTTTTTTTTTTAAAGAAAATAAGGATAAACAAAGATGGAATTGTTGTCCCACTCTTAGTACTCTACTAATTAAAAATAAATATTATTAATTAATACATTATATAATAATTTATTTACTAATTAAACATATATAATTAATTAGTCACCTAATTTATTAAAGTAATAAATAAATATTTAATTAACTATTTGAGTAATTAACTTATTATTTATAATTAATTAGCTAATTAAAAAAACTATTATTTAGTTAGTTTATATAATAACTTATATTTATATTGATTAACTAATTAATTATTACATTAAACTATTTTTATAGTTAATTAATTAATTAATATACTTCTCCGTTATCTTATACAGTGTTCATGATTAATCAATTTATTAATTGATTAAATTATTACTTAATTAATATTTTTGTATTATTAATTACGCAAAATATTGTTATCTTAAAACTATAATTACTCCTATGCCCACTATCTAATTTAACTATCAAAGCACTACTTTTTTAATTTCTGAAAATAACTCAATATTCACCTAAACGCAAAATTATTCTTATTTTTACTTATGACGGGAGTTATACTTAATCCAGAAATAAATAATTCTTGCTTTTTCTTGAACCAAGTAATCGCAAGTATATATGCCTGTAATTAAAATCTCGTTTTTTTTTTTTCTTTCTTTCTTTCTTTTAAGATCTAAGGGAGGCTTTTACTTTGAATCTTCAAACAACATCACATAATTTATTTCCATGTATGTTATTTTAGAGTACTATCCAAAATGTGTTGTTACTACAAAAAAACTGTTGTTATTTTATATATAGATCTACTTTTCAATGTGATATTCTTTTTTGGTTTGGATCTGTGGGTGATTTGAAAGTGGCTTTCATTGTGGTGGATGATGAAGAACAGGACACTGTTGTAGTTAGAATGTCCTTGTTAAGGTATTTATTAATTTTTAGTGAGATGTGGTGAAGTGTTGTTACATGTGATAGAGGAAAAATGACAATGGAAATGGAACCCACTGATTAGGTATCTCTAACCAAAATTGTTCCAAGCAAGGCAATCCATAAAAGCGAATCATTGTATTAACGAATTATGTAGGTACAAATAAAATTTATTTATAAATTTTTAGGTAGTTATTATTTTTACTTATACCTGTCCGTTGATAGATGGGTTGGCGGACGTATAGATTATCCATAATATTTTTTTTATTTTTATTTATGTTCTTATTCATATATATATATATATATAGAGAGAGAGAGAGAGCCCGACTATTATACTATTGATAGTATTAAACGTTTTGTACTTGAGAGTTTTTCGCTATTAGATTTATCCCTTGATCATTTTTATTCGTTAGATCATATTATTCAATAATTAACCACTCAACCTTAGAGACTACTATCATCAAAACTGTACATTTTTTCATACAAGAGTCGAAAATCTAATAGCATTAAACGGTTTGTAGTATTAATAGAATAATAGCCTAATTATATATATACATATATTAAAAGTTGAAAACTTAACTTATTATTAAAAACATCACAACATCCAATAGATAATGAAGAAAAAAAAGTTATTAGAAAAAAAATCGGTGTAAAACAATTGCAGGAACGAATAAAACTAAATAAGTAATTTTTTTTATTTTTTTATTTTTTTTAAGTACATATGTAGGTACTATGTGCCCATGAGTAGCCGAAAATTCTTATAATTTAAGGGGCACCCACCCACTTTAACTATAATTTTTTTGGTTAGAAAATTAATATCCACACCAGTAAATTTATGGATAATTCGTAAGTACTCGATGGCTATTAGTTGAGATTGCCAGATTAGTCTATCATATTACACTTACACTATATCATTAAAACAAACCAATTATATATATTTTTTTACAAAAAGGTAAAATAAAATATAATTTTATAATCACGATGAGATGGATAAATTCAAAAACAAAATTATTTGATTGGTTGGAAATACTGTGTCACCAGTATAACTAGTGTATTTTAAAATTTTTCCAACAAATAACCAAATTTTTCTAAATTTAACTCCATTGTGACAATATTTTCTCAAAAAAAAAGAAAAAAAAGAAAAAGATTCAATAACTCCTGATGATATTACTGCGATCCAAATCATAACTATTGGTAAGATTAGATTACACTAGATTTGATTCCTTCTCGGAACAAATCACGTGCCCATAAAAAGAAAAACAACACATTAGATTATCAGATACCCTTTAGCTAGTTTTTTTTAATTAAAATACATTTAATTCTAATATATGCAGTAATTGACAAGCTTATTTTATATTTTTATTACAGCAAAAATTTATACTTTTTAATTAATCAAGTATTTTATTATTAAGCAAAAAGTGTGTGGGTGTGTTTTGGGTTAATTTCATTCAGCTCTATGTAAATATATCGAATATAAAATATATTTTTATAAAGTTTAATTTTTTATATTTATTTCTGCAAAAGTTCATAGTAATATTTGCCCATCTTGTTTGTTATCATTAGAGACCACTGTTTATTTTTTAACAGAAGATAAGTGAAATGATATTTTTGCAATCACAAATATATTCCTCAAAAGTTGCAACTATTAAAATTATACAGAAATATCATTCCAAAAATCTCAACGGTCATCCTCTTCCTTTTTGTTATCACAAATAATATAAGAGTAATAAAAAGATCAATTTATCTCACTCATTAACCAGAGTTAAGTATTTTACCTATAGTTAACTATATTTCTTTAACGGATCCTAACGGCGGAAGTATATTTAAAAATGTTAGGACTTTTCTAAGAACAAATATGAAAAGTTGAGTATTGTAGGAATATATTTTCTATTCAATATGTTTACAGTGACCTGTATACAATTAACTTTGTCTTTTTAATGTCTCTTTTGTGATTAGCTTAAGGGCCCAAAAAAAGATGTGGGCTTTTTAGCCCAGTAGTTAATGTAAGTTGTGTCAATTATTGAAGGCCTCTGAACGAATACAAATTATACATATATTAGAGGTTAATAACTTAGTATGTTTATTTGACAACAAAATAAGGCAAAACATTGTGTTCGGGCCTGTTTTTAGGTTATTGGTACCAGAATTTTCTTATATGATTAGAAATAATTTTTTTTTTTTTTTTTTTTTATATTACGAGATCTTGGCATTAATAATTTGGTATAACAGTATATTTCACTTACGAGAGGTTACTTATTTTGTCATGAAAAAATAATTTAAACACAATCTCCATGTTTTATCGATCAAATACTATAAAATACATGGAAACAAGGCCTAAACTTTTTTTTTGTCTTAAATAAATAAAATAATTTAGAAGTAACTAACTAACTAAAATGGAGTTGGTCCAATTTAATAATTATAATTAGAATAATTAATGATTAAAAATTTTATTAAAAAAATATTATAATAAAAAATATCAAATTTAAGTTTTTAATCTTTTAAATATCAAAATATCACTTTAAGTTTTAATCTTTTAAATATAGCTAATTTTTAAAAATATTAAAAATTTTATCAAATTTAATAATTATAATAATTTAGTAAATAAAATTAGAATAATTAATGATTAGTGGGTAATAACATCATAAATTCTGATAAAGTTTTGAACTATTGTAACTTAAAAAGATCTAGGTAAAGAAAAAAGATATCTCAACGAAAAAAAAAAGAAGCAAAAGTTCTTTCAAAATGGCCTAACACTCTGACCTTGCACGGTTCACGGATGACGTGGTGAACCGGGTCCATGGCTGATTTCTTAGAACTGGATATTGAGTATCGACGGTTGGGAACACAGAGCGATAATCAGGCGGTCCAGATCAACCGCGTCCAATCCTCCCCATCTGATACTCTCACTCCCCCTCAACGTGCGCTCTTTGAGGATGCCCCCATCGTCGTCCCCATTCATCTCCCCTCTCCTTCCGATCCTATCCGATCCCATCCCATCCCATCCATGGCGGCCCCTGTCCTCCACTCGCTCTCCGCTCCCCCCTCTCGCCCGAGCTTCGCCGCGTCGTCCTCCTCGCCGAGGACGGCGGCCGCGGCCGCCCCGTCGTCCTTCCTCCGCCGCGCCGCCGCCGTCGCCATGCCGGAGTTCCGGGGCCTGAAGATCGCCCCGCGCCCCCAGCGCGCGGCCTCGGCGGGACCGCCGAAGGGGCTTCGCCGTGGAGTGACCGTGGTTTGCGAGGCTCAGGAGACTGCGGTCCAAGGTATTCACCTCTGATGCTACATCTCCTCCTCCTCATGTATCGATCGATCGATTGTTTCTAGTTGATGTTTCGTTCTCTCTCTATAGATCTCTCTTATTGTAGTGATCGATCGATCTGCTGCTCAATCGACTTCTACCGATCGATCGATCGATCGATCGATCTATTGCTTGGTTGAAGTTTCCCGCACTCTATCTCCTCTCTTCCTCTTCTTGTAGTACGGATCGCGCGATCTGTTTCCTTATTCAACTCGCTCTTATTGCTTTCCTTTTATGTTTTTAGTTATTACCGTGGATATTGTTTTATTATGGCTAATTAAGTAGCTTGTGAGGTAATTTCGCCTATTCCTTTTAATGTCTTGTTTGTTTCTACTTTATACTTTATAGTTTGATCAGATGATCGATAACGATAGATGGTTATTGAGAGAATAAGTATGCTTCTGTGGTGATCTTTCAGAGGAGCTGTGAATTTAGCACGTGGTTAGAATCATTTATCCGCTGGAGAAGTGGATTAGAAAGAATATATCTAAATCCTTCATATCTATATGCCAATTTGGGAGGAATTTTATTTTTTGCTGTTTCATATTGTTTATGTTAGGTTACCTCTAGAAAAAGTAGTTAAAGAGTACGAGGAGTTAAGGGATTGGAGCTCTAACTTGTAATTGGCTCACATTGAGCCACAGATTAGTATTATTATGATTTGAAAGTTGCAACCCTAGCTTGAATTGTTGCTACGACTGCACGTTTCGATTGTTCCAAGGCTTCAATGATTCTAAAACTTGCAGACTTTGGCAGATAGCAGTTTCTCTTGGGGCTCTATGTTTCCATCTTATGACTGAAAGAGTGGTTAAAAAAAAAGGGGGGCGGGAGTAGGGAGGGGAAGGAATTCTTTTCATTGTCTAGAATCTTTCTCAAATTACGTAGGTATTTTCCGTGGTTTTAGACTGAAAGTATTGCTTACAAATAAAATTAACGGAAATATTATACTGGTAAAGAAAAGGTTATCTAAGGCCTTTGTCATCTAACTCTTAGAGAAAGTTCTCTCCCAGGTGATACAAGTGATCTTCCTGATAAATTTATTGAAAATTTGGGTAGTTTTCCTTGCATTCATTTGTGGTGGCCAACATATGCTAGTTCTAAGTTAAGAACATGGCTCTTGTTCACTAGAAGAGTTTCCAAGCTGTGAAAATGTGGATCGCTATCATTTGTAAGAGTGAATACCATCAAGAGCTAACGCCAGCTAATTGATTTGCAAAATATACCTTCTGCAGAATGCTCCAAGTTTGCTTATAATCCAACAGTCAAAATATATAGAGAAGCCAATCTGCTAATATCTTGGTAATTAAGGCACCTGCTAGTCTCCAATAGATTGGGATTTGAAACCCCGTTGCGCTTTCTCCTTGGGGCTCTGTCTCTGGCTTTGGGTTTAAAATAATGGGGTTCTTGTGGGGTTCTCGGGATGGGGTTTATGGGCAGTTTTAGGTTAAAAAAGAACTATATAAATGATAATTACAGGGTGGAGCTACCACTCTCTAGAGAAGTATCAAGAGAAAAGGAGGTAATGAATCCCAAAATTGCTAAGCTCTCCACCTTAGTATATTGGAAGCATAAGCTGGATTGGTGAAGAAATGATGTACGTGCAAGCTATGAATGCAAATTTGGTTTGCATTCAAAGAAGGACAAGTTGGTGCAAGTAGGGCAAAATGTTTGGTGGCATCCTGTTGAAATGGAAGACATGTTTGATTAATGATAAGAGATTTTAGCTTGAAGGTACAACAGTAGTATGAGCATTGAAAATGCAGCCTTTATTTTTTAAATCTTCTCTATAATCATAATGGTGTGTATTCCTAAGCAGAAGCCGATACACTAACTAAATTAACTCAAAATAGCCATGAGGCTATAAGCCATGCAAAAAAAAGAAGAAGAGATCATGGAAAGTCTAGGGCCACCTTTAACATAGCCTTGTTTGAGTGATAATCTATCGTAGTGTCAAGTTTAGTCAGATATAATTTGGATGTTTGTAGCTTTATTATCAGTCTATTGTACATTTGCCTTTTTGGAGTTTACAATATTTCTCAATCAAGTTGGGGATTTTTTATTTATGAGCTCGAAACTACCTTTTCATTGATGATGTTCTGGACAATTATGCATTGTCAATATGTTTTTCTAAAACTGCCCGTAGGCCCTACACCCCAAGAACCATCCCTGAGAGCCGTTTAATATTTTAAACCCAGCGCCAGGGATGGTGAGCGCCAAGTGGGAAGCGGAATAGGGGCTCAAACAGGCAAACCTTTGACCTTTGAGCAGCAACCTGAGTTCCGTTACCACTGAGCTATCAGTGGATTCGCTTTGCATGTGCCACAATAGATCTAAGCTACACCAATGTATAGTGAAGATTTGAGCATCTTTGGTTGCTAGTTGCTTTCTCTACCATCCCTTTTAACAAGCGAATGTTTCTATATGTTTACCGGTCATCTATAGATAATTTTAGGTGCAATTTTGGGAATGGAGTTGGAAAGGCAGCAGTCCCCCTAGCTTCCATGTTTAGATCCACCCATAATCAGCATGCATGATTCGTAGCTTCACTTTTTGCTGGGAAGATAAAATTAGAGCTCAAAATTCTGATTTTCTTTGAGGTCGACTAGTGGCGTTGTGAATTTATTTCGGAGGATAAATAAGGAACTAACTCAAGAGCTATGCAAGAAGAACTAAAGATCATTGGTGGCATACCATTCTTGAATTGTTGTTGTTGGTCATCTCAACTCCTCTTGAGTTTGGAATTCTTCTAGCTTTTCTCTGATCAACCTTCTCAGAGATCACGTAGTAAGGATAAATTAAACTATCTAGAACTACTTGATTACGACTGAAGATTTCCTTCTTATGAAATTGGTAAATGTTAGCCTTCGACAATAAAATCTTTGAAGAGAAGACTGATGAGCCTAAAGGAGACGTTTGGTTCTAGGATTGAAGGCTTTGACATATTGCATTTTTGTAGTTCAAGTACATTATCTTTGCTTGGTGCTAGAGGTTCCTGTTGATAATGCTTTATTTTGGTGTACGGTATGGATGGCACTACTGCACAGAGTTAAAGGCTCAAAAGCGGCTGCTGCTTTCTTCACTATCACCATCATATATGGATGTTGCTTAATTTGATAGTACTAGTGATAGAGGTCATACTTCCTCATGTAGGCATAGTGAACTGGCTTATGACTACTGCATTTGTTCTATCTACATGTTTTGTTTCATGATCCATTATATTCTGGTCTGTCATTGATGGCATCCACCGTGTAGGTACCTATTTAACTGGAGAAGTCTTTAGTTCTTTAATTTATGTTTAATGGTTGATCGATGATGTTAATAATCATGAAGCTAAATAATCGTAAGAAAGCTTGATATTCTCTTTATGGAAGATGATCTTCTTGTCAAGTTGGACTAAATATAAATTCTCTCGGCTCTACTAATGATGGAGTAACTTCAATTTGTAGATAGCGAATGGTACCTTTTTAAGTGAATCTACATATCTATAAATGAATAACAATCTGTTTTTTTCCTGCAAAACTGGAAGATACATGTCTATAAATAAACTACTGCCAATGAATGTCTTCGATGGACTAGTAAATAAGAGAAAATTGCTGGGAGTCCCATCCAAAAATGAAGTGAGATGGTAGAGTACCGTCTCTCTACCTTTTAGGTGCAGGATATGATTGTCAGTGTTGTGGCTACCAATAGCAGGAAACTGTGAGGCTGATGGGATGCCGAGGACTGTCAGGCCCGATAAGTATATACCACTAAGTGAGAAGGAAAAAAAGAAATATGGATGACATCGTTGTTTAAATATCTCTCAAAATTTTCACTTTTGAAGTAGGAAAAACAGACGACCTTGTTTCTAAGAACTGAAGATTTCTAGGCCATAAAACCAGGCTGTCAGTATTTAGATGAGAATTCAAGGACTAACTAGTTATGCTGATAAGATAGCAATATCCAAGGAGTTTCATACTTAATTATGTAATTTATGTAAACACTGCAAATGCAATTTTATTCCATTCTATTATCTGATTGTTCCTTTGAGTGTCTTTTATCATGATTGTTCACATCACATTTTAGTTCAGAGGGAACTGAAATTTGTTTGGTTCCAAATGGTCATCCTACCATTGCCTTTTCCTTCTTTTTTTTTTTTTTTGGTGAAAAACTGATTTGTGATTTGTCATCTCTCTACCAATTATTGGTGCTTTTCTTTCCAAGCAAACTCGCCCAATCTTCACTAACATTGCTGTTGTCCTTACAGTTCCGGATGTGAATAAATCAACATGGCAGTCGCTCATTCTGGAGAGTGATCTTCCTGTACTCGTGGAGTTCTGGGCTTCATGGTGTGGCCCCTGCCGAATGATCGATCCCGTTATCGGCAAACTGTCAAAGTCATACGAAGGGAAGATTAAGTGCTACAAGCTCAACACCGACGAGAACCCCGATATAGCGACCCAGTACGGCATCCGGAGCATCCCTACCATGATAATTTTCAAGGATGGGGAGAAGAAGGATACGGTGATCGGGGCCGTGCCGGAGACCACCCTCATCACGTGCATTGAGAAATTTATTCAGCGGTAAGCGCGTTCCCTTTTCCAGGAATCTAAGACTGTTTTGAGCTATGATCTGGAGTTTCTGAGGCTAGTTCTGTGAGGTTTACGTTGTTTTAGTTTCTTGTATGTCTCTAGTGATTTAGAGCTCTGTGTATAGTGGTGGAGATTACGCAGTTGCTCCTTACTACCGATGTCAGTAAATGGAAATTGAAATAATAACAAAATAGCGACCGCTAAGAAACACATCATCTTTCAGTGAATTTTGAGTTTGAATCATTCTTCTGAGGGAGAAATTTAAAGACTCATTTTTTGAACCAAATTCAACTTAAACGGATTATATTTGGTTCGTTGACCGTGTGGTTTGTTTGTGTGATTCTAGAATCCTGCGTCAGTTCGTCCGTATTTTTGTTAATGAAATCTTTGTAATTTCAAATCGAACCTAATTAGTCCGCGTCCAAATGAAATCCCAATACGTGCTGATGTATCCTGACGATAGTTTGGTTCTTCTTTGATCGACCATAATAACAAAGATTAGTTTACTTTCGCGGGAAGTTTATCTAATTGGAGCGTGAAACTTAACCTAGTAGTGGATCTACCATCATCTCCAAATGTTGGGCGCCCAGCAGGTGTAGCAGCAGCTAAAGCAGCAATTTGACTACAAATCCCGGTTTCTAACGATGCGCCGGGCCGGGCCGTACTGGGTCTCAACAATATCAAAATAGGCCAGAGAAAATGTTGGGTTGGGCTCAAGTCTCACTTAAGTCCGGCCGGGGTCGAGGTTTGGGTGAGTTGGGTCGAAGTTGGACTAGGTCTTGAACCGGGCTGGTCCGTTGATTCATGCAAGCGTACAAATGAGGCTCATTGAGATCTGAGTCGTATATCCCTATCGTTAGAATCCGTTAAAAAAATTTAGTTAACTATAAGTTAAATACTTAATCCTGTTTAGTTTATGAGGTAATCTGACATTTTTATTCCTCTTATATTATACTACTGTGGTTTTTGGATGGACATATTTGTGATGACAAAATTGATATTTTACTTAGAGTCCGGCTGCTATGCTATCAATAGCACCAAGCACTTGGTACTATCAAGTTTTCTGCCGTTAGATTAACCTCTTTGATTATTTTTATCCGTTAGATTATACTATTCAACCAACTACCCACTCAACCCTATGGGGCCCAAATCATCCTAACCGCACATCTTTTAATCCAAGGGCGGAAAACTTAATTCTGGATCCATTTCGTGCAGAAACGACTCCCACTCAGTCCAACACTCTCCAGATGTGACGACCAGTCACTAATACTATAGCCAATTCGATACAAATCTCCGGAAAACTACAATTTGCATTGTTAATATACATTTTGCATGATTTTTACACTAAATTACGTATAGTTTAGTATATTACGCGAAAATAATATAATATTACAACATACTATAAATATTATACAATATATATACAAACGGTGTATATTTTACACTATTTGTACAGATATTTACACCATTTGTGTAAACGTTGCACTATTATGAAAGGATATTGCACCATTTAGATGTGTGTTGCATCATTTCTTTTTAAAAATTAAATTTCATTGCATATTAAATAAAGTGTCAGATTTCTTGAAAATGACAACTGCTAAACGATAATTACATGTACCATTCTCGTAAAACAAGAAATCTCATTTAAGACAAAATAAAAAAAATAAAGAATATTAATAAGATGAAAGAGTGCAATATCCTCTCAAATAGTGCAACATATTCTTCCAAAAGTGCAATATTTGTATAAGTAGTGCAACATATGCATTATTAATACACATTTTGCATGATTTTTATACTAAATTAAGTACAGTTTAGTATATTACGCGAAAATAATATAATATATTACAACATACTATAAAAATTATATAATATATGTACAAACATTGCATATTTTACACTATTTGTATAGATATTTATACCATTTGTGTAAATGTTGCACTATTATGAGAGGATGTTGTACCATTTAGATGTGTGTTACACTTTTTCGTTTTGAAAAATAAATTTTATTGCATATTAAATAAAGTGTCAAATTTTTTGGAAATGATAACTGTTAAGCCATAATTACATGCACCTTTCTCATAAAACAAGAAATCTCATGCAAGACAAAATAAAAAGAATAATGTATAATTAATAAGATGAAAGAGTGCAACATGCTCTTTCAAATTGTGCAATATCTATATAAATAGTGCAATATATGCAATATTAATACACATTTTGCATGATTTTTACACTAAATTACGTACAGTTTAATATATTACGTGAAAATAATATAATATATTACAACATATTGTAAAAATTATACAATTTATATATAAACGATACATATTTTATACTATTTGTATAGATATTTATACTATTTGTATAAACGTTGCACTATTATGAGAAGATATTGCACTATTTAGATATGTATTGCATTCTTTCTTTTTGAAAAATAAATTTTATTGCATATTAAATAAAGTGTCAAATTTTTTGAAAATGACAACTGCTAAGCCATAATTATACGTACCTTTCTCGTGAAACGAGAAACCTCATTTAAGACAAAATAAAAAAAATAAAGAATAATTAATAAGATGAAAGATGCAACATCCTCTCAAATAATGCAACATGCTCTTTCAAATAGTATAATATCTATATAAGTAGTGCAACATATGCAATGTTAATATATATTTTATATGATTTTTACACTAAATTACGTATAGTTTAGTATATTACGCAAAAATAATATAATATATTACAACATACTATAAAAATTATACAATATATGTACAAACAGTGCATATTTTACACTATTTGTACAGATATTTACACTATTTTTGTAAACGTTGTACTATTATGAGAGGATATTGCACCATTTAGATGTGTGTTGCACTTTTTTTTTAAAAAATAAAATTTCATTGCATATTAAATAAAGTGTTAAATTTCTTCAAAAATGACAGCTGCTAAGCCATAATTACATGTAACTTTCTCGTGAAACAAGAAACCCCATTCAAGACAAAATAAAAAGAATAAAAAATAATTAATAAGATGAAAGAGTGCAACATACTCTCAAATATTGCAACATACTCTTCCAAATAGTATAATATCTGTATAAGTAGTACAACATATGCATTGTTAATACACATTTTGTATAATTTTTATACTAAATTACGTACAGTTTAGTATATTACGCATTAAATTAAAATTTAATTTAAATTCAAATTCACAAGTTAGATTTGAAATACTTCATTAAATTTTGCATTTTTATTTCAAGTTTAAATTAAAATTAAAATTATATATTTAACTTCTAAATTTAAACTCATATTTTAATTAAAAAGTTAAAAAAATAAATTTAATTCCGTCCGGATTCAACTTCCAATCTGGCCTTCTAGGCCAGATTTGAAAAAGAGGTGATTGGGGGATTCTCATTCCACTCGAGAATCGGAATCGGAATGTGACTCCCGCGTACCAAACACTCACAAACGGATTTGCCCATTCCGATTCCGATTCCACGGTAAAAAATAAGCGAATCAAACACGGCTTAGCATTTTTGTTCGCTCTTTGGAGATGAGCGCGTTTTCTTTTCTCACTCTCACGAGCGGTGAGCACCTCCTCGGCAACGACCTCATCGCGTCCATCCGCTCCGCTCTCATCCGGGCCTGTTCCGAGTTTTTCTTCTCTTTCTCCGGCACTCGGGGAGGCGGAGGCGAAGGCGAAGGAGGCGGCATCGCCTTCATTACCGTCGCTGAGGGCCACCGGCATCTGCAGAGGAGGAGATGGAGGAAGAGGAGGTTGCACCACTCTCGTACCGTCAGTGAGGGCCGTAAAGACGATGGAGGAGGCGATGGGGGTTAGAGAAAAAAAAAGAACGAAGAAAAAAAAAAAAAGAGAAGAGAAAAAAGAAGAAGAATATTTTAGTCAGTTTGTTAAAAATTTGATCTGAATCTGTAAAATTTAAAATAGTGATCCATTTTTACAAAATCACAAAGCTAGTGCATATTTTAGGCAAATCACCCTTCTATAATGGAATGTACAAATAATATTTTTCTAACCAAAATTTCTAGACCATGCATCATATTTTTTAATAGTTATGATTTATTTTAATTTTTTTTATTTTTGGAGGGTGACACAAAAGCAACTAATAAATGAGGAGAGAGATTATTTGTTCTAATATTTTTTTGTTAAAGTGATTTGTTTTGGGGTATCGCATTAAATATTTTTTAAATTATTATATTTTAGTGGTTATCATTTTATTTTTAATTTTTTTATTATTGGAGGGCGACACAAAAGCAAATAATAAATGAGGATAGAGATTATTTGCTCTGATAAGTTTTGTTAAAGTGATTGATTTTGGCGTATCACATTAAATGTTTGGTGTAAAATTGTAGTAAACATTGATTGAGACCAACTCACTATTGGTTGTTCTGAAAAAGACCCCCCATCTCGAAATTGTAATTGAAATCTCTCAAACTTCCAAATTTTTCTTTATGTTTTTATATTTAATTCAATTAAAATTTTCTATTATATTTTTTGACTCAATTATTAGCAATTAACTAAATTTATTTTGTTCACTAGAAAGCAGTTTAAGTTATTAATTTGATATAATGTTTACTCAAATTAATAAAACTTTAAAATCTTTTGATTAGAGTTGTTTAATTCCAAAAAAAAAAAAGCAGTTGAGGGGATCTCAATTTTAAAAAAATAATACTTTCTACATTCAAAAAGGAGCTGTAAATATTACACTACACCTTACTTATTGCGGGATCAATATTTTCGCACTAATCTTTTTTCTTCTTTTTTTTTTTTGTCGAAAGCTCAAAGAGAAGACTTCTATATTCTTGGATGGGTAAATGCAAAATATAATTACCAATTGTACCTAACGTAGTTGATTAAGGATTTGATAGCTGGTATATCATATCCCAAATTTGTATTTTAATTACTTTATAATTTTAGTAGCTAAGTATTAAACTCTGTAACCAAACGACATCCCTCCGTCGAGCCACGTCGTCATTTTTTTATTTGACTTTTCTCTCTCTCACATAGCCTTTCTTTTCTTTCATATGGTCCGACATGGACTCTATATCCATAGACCATGTACTTGCCTATTTTACATCCCCTTTCTCTTCCCTCTTTCTCTACGGGCGTGTTTGGTTCGAAGTCGGAGTCGGAATCGGAATCGGAATCAAAATAAGCTGGAATCGGAATCGGAATGACTCATTACCTAATTCTGTTTGGTTCATCACCTGAATCGGAATCGGAATAAATCATTCCCATTGTCGGTGTTTGGTTCAGGTGGATATAAAAAACGTAATCAAATTAATATACTAACATTATCTTTATAATATATTAATTTAAATTCAAATTAAAAATTAAATATTAAAAATTTACATCAAAATTTTGAAATAATGTCAAAATTTTAAATTTTTTTTTTTTAAAAAAAATTAAACTTTGAAGTTGAGTGGATAATTCAAATTATGAAACTAAATTTTGATTTATTCAAATTCAAACTAAAATTACAATTTAAATTTTAATATGAATCCATAAATTTAATTTAAGTTTGAAATAAAATTTGAATAAAACTTTATATAAATTAAAATTTAATTTAAATTCAAATTCATAAGTTAGATTCGAAATACTTGATTAAATTTTAATTTTTAATTTAAGTTCAAATTAAAATTTAAAATTATATATTTAAATTTTAAATTTTAACTCATATTTTAATTAAAAAAAGTTGAAAAAATAAATTTAATCCGAATAAATATCCATTCCGTCCGGATTCAACTTTCAATTCGGCCTTCTAGGCTGGATTGAAAAATGAGGTGATTGAGGGATTCCCATTCCACTCAGGAATCGGAATCGGAATGGGACTCCCGTGTACCAAACACCTACAAACGGATTCACTCATTCCGATTCCGATTCTAGGGTGAAAAAGAAGCGAACCAAACACGCCCACATTTCTTTCGATTCCAACACACACGTACACATGGGCTCACATGGCATCTTGTCCAGGAGGCATGTATTTGCTCTTCAATTAAAACTGTCATCTCTCCCCTCTCTCTTCCCTCTCTCTCTCTCTACATTTTTTCCTAACCAAAGACACGAGCACACAAAGAAATTTAGAAAGGAAAAAAAAAAGAGTGAAGCAATAACAGGGTGGTCAGGAGAAACAGGAAATTTGTTTACTTTTTTTTTTCTCCATCTTCTTTCCTAATTATTTTACAAAGTTTTTTGCATTGCCAAGCTGCTTATATTTTATTTTCTTTCGGAGAAATTTTTTTGCTAAATTTGTTTTGATTTTATGTAGCAAAAGACTTTATCGAAAAGCGGCGTTATGTCGTGAAGCTATGTCGCATGTTTCTTTAAATTTGAAGTTTTAGTTACTCTAATTATTTTACGCTGCTTTAACATTGCCGGGCTGCTTACATTTTAGTTTTTTCGGATGAAATTTTTCACTAAATTTGTTTTGATTTTGGTGAAGAAAAAGAGTTTGTCAAAAAACGGTGTTCTATCGTTAAGCCACATCGCCTGTTTTCTTTTTTTTTTTTTTTCTAAATCTAAAGTTTTAGTTACTGTGAATATTTTATATTGTGTCTTCTAATTTTTTTGGCACAGTTGACATTTCATTTTCTTTTTCTCTTCTCTTCCTGCAGAATGTGAAGAGGCAGTTTACATACTTGGAGAGGTTAGAAGCGCACCAAGTGAATATCCGCCGTGAATTGTAGAGCGATCTTATCTAAAAAAAACTTTGGATCGACACAGTCGGTATAGAAATTGAATGCTATGTTTGCAATAGCAGTGACATACTTGAATTCGGAGATGAACTTAAATTCTAAAAACCAATATGATACACGCCGAGAACTGCTGACACTCTATAATAAAGGAGAAATCAAACGACGTCTCTACATCGAGCCACGTCGTCATTTTTTCATATGAGTTTTCTCTCTCTCACATGGCCTCTATTCTCTTTCACATGGTCCTACATAAACTCTATATCCATAGGCCATATACTTGCCTATTTTACATCCCCTTTCTCTTCGCTCTCTCTCTACATTTCTTTCTATTCCAATACACACGCACACATAGGCTCACATGGCCTCTTGTCTAGGGGGGATGTATTTGCTCTCCAATTAAAACTGTCATCTCCCCCTTCTCTCTTCCCTGTCTCTCTACATTTTTTCTTAACCAAAGACACGCGCACACAAAGGAATTCAGGAAGGAAAAAAAAAAAAAGAGCGGAGCAATAACAGGGTGGTCAAAAGAAACAGAAAATTTGTTTACTCTCTTTTTTTTCCATCTACTTTCCCAATTATTTTACACTATTTTTTGTATTGCCGAGCTGCTTAAATTTTATTTTCTTTTGAAGAAATTTTTTCGCTAAATTTGTTTTGATTTTGTGCAGTAAAAGATTTCATCGAAAAACGGTGCTCTGTCGTGAAGCCGCATCGCCTGTTTTTTTAAATTTGAAGTTTTAGTTACTCTAATTATTTTACGCTGCTTTAACATTGCCGGGCTGCTTACATTTTAGTTTTTTTGGATGAAATTTTTTGCTAAATTTGTTTGATTTTGGTGAAGAAAAAGAGTTCGTCGAAAAACGGCGTTCCGTCGTTAAGCCACATCACCCTTTTTTTTTTTTCTAAATCTAAAGTTTTAGTTACTGTGAATATTTTATATTGTGTCTTATAATTTTTTTGGCACAGTTGATATTTCTTTTTTTTTTCTCTTCTCTTCCTGCAGAATGTGAAGAGGCAGTTTACATACTCGGGGAGGTTAGAAGCGTACCAAGTGAATATCCGCCGTGAATTGTAGAGCGATCTCATCTGAAAAAAACTCTGGATCGGTACAGCCGGTATGGAAATTAAATGCCATGTTTGCAATAGTCGTGACATACTTGAATTCGGAGATGAACTTAAACTCTAAAAATCAACATGATACACGTCGAAAACTTCTGACTGGACCAGATAAATAAAAAAATATCAGTGAGTCTCTGTGCTTGCAATGCACTCAGATTTAATGATAAACCAACATGTTTGCACTAGCCGTATATATGTGAGATATTATTCATACTTATGCAATTCGAAAACTGAAGAAGGACTAGGCAAGATTAATACCCGCCAGAAATCAAGTGAAACAGATAGGCCATAATGTGGAAACTGTTTTACCAATTATATTTGTATTATAAATGACATTATATCATATTAGATTATCTGTATTATGTATTTAGTTATCTTATATAATGTGAATGTTATATGTATCTCTATATTTCATAATAAATATATATAATAAAATAATTATTTTATTACCTTTTTGCGTTATTAGCTTCCGTCACGAAGTGCGGGCCATTATACAAGTATTTTAATAAAAAATGTACATTTTATATTTTCTCCATTTAAGAATTATTATTTTGTATTTATCACATCATACGATCAACGTCCTTGTTTGGACAGTACAGGAAAAATCTTTTCAAATTGTAAATAGGTGACACAACCAAGTGTAAGTACTAAATTTAACTTCGAATAGATAGCTAACCAACAAAGATTAATTAGGAGAGATCAGAGGATTAAGAGAAAGAAATTAATTAGGAAGAAAAGATCAATCTATAATTAAATCCAGAAAATATAGATTAATCCGGTTAAAAGATAATCACGTACAATGCGTGCATCATAAGAAATTCTTAATCACTTGATTAATCAATAAGACAAGACAAGTCAATTTAACCTCTCGTTGTCAGTGTACATCACCCATTTTGATCATTCATTTTCTTTGTTCATAAGATCATTGTTCTCAATTAGTCAATTAATTACTACCTAACAGTCTTAGTTACCTACCATATATGTGTAAGTCATAATCTTTATTCTTTTTTTTTTTGTGTTTTTGGTTAAGTCTAAGAAAAACCCATGTAGTTTTGTACTTTCAAATTTTAGTATTCTGTGGTTTACAATGTATTATTTTTATATTCTATAATTTTATTTTTTTCTTTCCTTTATCTCTTCCGTTAAATTTTTTTGTTAAATCAGTGATAAAGTTAAAACTATATGGTACTGAAGTGAAAATTCGATAAATCATAGAGGAGATATCTAAAGTTTTTTATATATAATTTAATAATAAGTTAAAAGAGGTGCTAACAAAAAGAAAAAAAATAAAACAATAAAATACTAAAGTGATACATTTTAAACTATAGAGTACTAAAATAAAAATATATAAAACCACAAGAATGGTATTTAAAGTTTACCCTTAAATTTATCTATATATTATATTTTTTGGGTCGATATAGATCCAAATAACAACTGCTATATTAAGCCACTGATTCTGAAATATAGATGAAACAATGTTCGTTCACTTATAGGTGTGTTTAAATTACTTTACTTTTAAATGGATTATTTTTGGGTAACGATATATAAAAATCTTCTAAAATAGCAAAATTTGTATTTTATCCTTCTGGAAAACAAAAATTATGTTAAAACTCTGTTGATGTTTAGGCTAATGAAACTTAAAACTATTTTTCGTCACTTTTTTCACGCCGAAACCGTTAGGAAAATAGTAATTTGACAAAAAAGGCTTATTTTGTCGCATTGAAACCAATAGGAATCTCTAAAACCATTCTAAAGAGAAAGTTTGAGCGATTAAATTCATTTTCGTATTTAATTGTTATATAAATTTTTTGTTATGAAATCGTAGAGCGAGATTAAATTTTAGCTGAGATTAAATTTTAGCTGTGATACGTCGAGCTTAAGTTCTGCTCATCGCGCCATCGAACCAACTCAAACTTAGCTTATCGGCTCAACGACAATGAATAAATCTAAACAATTCAAAAGTTGATTCCAAAACAGCAAGCTGAATTGACAATCCTAATATTAACAGATATTTTTATTAGCATATTATTCATTACCTATTTACTTAAATTTAATTATTTTATTCCTTCTAAAAATGTTTCTTTTGATAATACCATGAGATCTTAATATTTGACACAAACCAAATTGCAAATACCAATAATCAGTGGAACAAAACTACAAAAGCCCCCAACTCCCCCACCAGGAAAAAGAAAAAAAAAGAAAAAAGAAAAAAGAAATATTGGTCAGTGGCACGTGCGAATCGCACGGTGTGCTCGATTTTTTCCTTATCCCCGTTACAAATGACGCGCGGAGCGAGCGCAGATCTCGACCGTCCACCGTCCTAAATTATTCATTTTTATTTTTTTAATCATTTTTTTACTTTTTTTTAATTATTTTTATTAGTAACTGCTTCTCTTTTGCATCTCCTCCCTCATTCGTTTCTCTTTCCCCTTCCCTTCCCCCTCCTCCTCAGTAACCACCCTCGACGCGTTCCCCACGCCATTGGAGCTCCCCCACCCAAGCTTTCAACAAGGAGAGAGAGAGAGAGAGAGAGAGAGAGAGAGAGAGAGAGAGAGAGAGAGAAGGGGACACCCAGAGAGAGGGACAGAGAGGGAGAGAGAAAGGTGAGTCAATCAAAACCCTAACTTTTGTCTCTTTTTCCCCGTTGTTGTCGAGTTTATGGTGTAATTGGTTTCGTAGAATCTCTCGTGTCGATCGTTTCGAGAACGGGACACTACGATCCAAAAGAATCATTTCGATCGAGGAGGGTTTTCTTCGTTAGTTTCGATTGGTGGGTTGATATCTCCGGATTCCCCTCTCTCTCTCTCTCTCTCTCTCTCTCTCTCTCTCTCTCGGATTTTTTAATTATTTTTTGGGTGCATCGATCGATGCCTTCTTTGTGCAATTATGTGATTTAAAATCTAAAAATTTGGATTTTATTGTATATTAAATTTTGTCGCCCTGTTTCTAGAAGCTTCGTTACCAAATTGCCATGCCTCAAAGTTCTTTTACATTTTTCTTGTTCATTACACTCTCCAAAATCCGATCTTTTTCTTTTAAATCTCTGCGTAAGAATTTTATTTTTAAAAAATATTTTGAGAAAACATGGTAAAGGCCCTCTTTATAGGGCGAAACTATTTTATCTTTTTTTTTTTGGTAAATTATTTGGTCTTTGAAGTAGAAGGTGCCCTCCAATGGAGTTTCTTGGAAAAAAAAACAAAAAATCCTTATTTTTTGCAATTTTTTTTTTAAAAAAGGACCTCCTCTCTAACCCTCATTGACTATTCTTCGGTTTCTTGAACGTGTATTCTTACCCAAAGATTTGTTTTGTTTTTTTAATTCTTGCTAGAATGCATATAGTTTTTAATTTTGTATGGAATGATTAGTAAATTAATTATGCTTAATTTAATAATTAGCCTATACTCTTTTCGTTGGTTGGTACGTTGTTTTAGTAGACTTAGTACTGCTCCTCACCTTTAATTACTCCACAGTACTCCTTTTATAAAAATAATAAACAAGCATAAACCAAATGCTTTGAGAATAGGCTTTTGGATTTTATTTGGATATTTGTAGATTCTCATATATGAAAAGTGATAAACGTGTTGCTACCTCTTTACAGAGTATAAAGGTCACAATGGAGCATTAGATTTAGTTGGGGCCATTGTTGCCTAATTAACTACTTGTTTGAGATATTCCCTTCGTATTATTGATCTTTTCCGAATATGCCAAACCTTAGTTAGTGCCCTGTGTCTCCATTATGGCTTTTTCTTAATATATGTTTCATTATCATTGGTGTGCTTGTTTTACCGAATTATTGCCTAATCTATTCATTGTGCAAAGATATTTCCATATTAATTTCCGAATACTAGCATTTTTTTTTATAGATTAGTAAATAGTTTCGTGCATTGTCTTTACCTTGATATTTATAGAACTTAGTAATGCGAACAGTCGTGTTATATTCATACACGCAGAATAAATTTAGATTACATGCATTTGTAAATACATTTACGTAAACGTAACTCGATCATCTGAACACTTCACATTAAGTGTTTAATTTGTTTGCTCGCAAGGCAATTTGTATCTCATACATTTGTTGAGATCTGGGGGAGACGGTGAAATTGAATTAGTTTCTCCTGTTCCAGTTGCTGTCCCCTTCTGCACAAGACAAAGTCTGCAACTTTTTTCGGCAGAAGTTTTTACTGAGGAATCATAATTTTTCGATGAAGATTAGAGAGTTAGGGTGCTTATAAATAAATAAAAATCTGACTTAAGATTAAATGTTACTAATCTTTTCCTGCATCTGCATATTTCATGGATTCTTGAAGTCAAATAGCGTAGCAGGTGGTCCCCCACGGCGCCCACCCCCCATCTTTGTCATCGAGGAGCTGGCATTGCTTGGTCTTAGCCGTCTGATTTTCCTGCGATAGTATTTTATTATTATAAAAGCCGTCCCTCTTGCCTTTATCCTTGCGCTAGCAATCGGATAGGCTTTGCGGGTGGTGTAGTGGCGTCATATTATATGAATAATAATGCCATTGACTGTGGGTTTTGATTTGTCGGATCAGTTCATTATCATTTTTTCGGCGATTTCTTATCTTCTTGTTATGGATTAGGACATGCAGGGTCCCAAATAAGTCTACTTTTTCAGGAGCGCTTTGATAGAAATTTGTGAAAGGTGGATAGCCATGTGCTTGTGTTTTGGCTGGTATCTCATTGTTGCTCTCTTTTCTTCTGTTTGAGTCATAATTTTGCTCCCTGAATGCGCTTCCTCCGCATCAGTGGGCCTCAACGCATCGCCTCTGAGGGCCATCGCATTGTTCGATCGGAAATAAGTCCTATTAACATAATTGTAGAATCATCACCGTTTAGCTGAAGCGTCGTACGATCCGTAGTAGAAAAAACATTTTCTCTTTGTTTTTTTGGCGGAATAGGCGGCGCATCTAAACATCCACCTGCCATGGATTGTACTCTCAGCATGTGATGTGTCTGGGATGAGCCTAATTTGTTAGGGACGTTTTGTAATGTCAATCTCAGAATCGCATCGCAACTTGCTAAGAAGAGAATCGCTCTTGTATGTTGTTTTGTTCAATGTGTAACTGCATCATTTAGAGGTTGCTTATCTTAAAGATGGAAATCGAATCTAATGAGTAGCCCTTTTTGTTTTTTTTGTTTTTTTTTCCTGTGTTGTTCATAGCGTAACCGCTAAGCATAATTATTGTCGGGTTATGGATCCGCTTGGACGGCTTGAATTCATTGGGGGTACATGCGCATAGCGTTGCGTACATTTAATGATGGTGGCCGCACGCAGAGTTCTGTGTGTTGGATCCTGGGTCTGGAACCTTGTTTCTACTGCCACGCCCCTCACTCAAATTTGTATCACGTTCTTGCAGTTTTTATAAGTATGGATGCTGGGTGTGTTCCACCGAAAACAAAACCATTTGTAGTAGTATCTGTTATGACCTCCTTTTCAA
Source organism: Ananas comosus (assembly GCF_001540865.1). Taxonomy (NCBI): domain Eukaryota; kingdom Viridiplantae; phylum Streptophyta; class Magnoliopsida; order Poales; family Bromeliaceae; genus Ananas; species Ananas comosus. The sequence continues at coordinate 10,773,089 of NC_033623.1, read as the reverse complement.
TTTTTCTTTGTTTGTTACAGTGAGACTTCATACAAACCAATAGCCAAAGAAAAGAGAGCAATCTGAGCTAGATGGATCCTCAGGCAGATGAGGAACCGATAAAGAAGAGCAGCGCGGACGCCAGCGCCGGTCCGGCCGCGTCCAATGGTTGCTTCGACTGCAACATCTGCCTGGACTTCGCCGCCGACCCGGTGGTCACCCTCTGCGGCCATCTCTACTGCTGGCCGTGCATCTACAAGTGGCTGCAGCAGGTCGAGAGCAGCGCAGCCGCCGCCCCGCAGCCGCAGTGCCCCGTCTGCAAGGCGGGCCTCTCCGAGGAGACCCTCGTGCCACTCTACGGCCGCGGCCACAGCTCCAAGAAACGCCACCAGAAGGACGTGCTCAGCATCCCGTCCCGTCCATCCGTGCACCGTGAGTCCGTCGAGTACCACACCCCGCGAGCGGAGGATACGCCTTCGCCGCCGCTGCCGCCGCTGCCGCAGCAGCAGTATTACGAGCACACTCCCTACTACGGCGGCGGCGCCGGTTTCGATTACCTGAGCCCGTCGTCGCCGATGGGGACGCGGGTGATCCAGTCGACAGCGGGGGGAGTGCTGGGGGGGATGGCGGTGGCGGTGCTCCCGTGGGTGCTGGGCAGCCAGGTGCCGGCGGCAGGAATGTACCACCCGAACCCGTACTACGTGGCCGGGAACGGCGGGAGCCCGCGACGGAGGCGGCAGGAGATGGAGGTGGCGAGGTCGCTTCACCAGATCTGGTTCTTCCTCTTCGTGTTTGCGGTTCTGTGCCTGCTCTTGTTCTGAGAAAGAGGCGCGTGCAGTTGCTGAGACCTTCTGTAGATAATCAAGTTTATAAATACCAACAATCACTATGCTCGAGATATGAATTGCTGCGCTAAATAAGCGGATCCAATACGTAGATGATTTTTCCTGTATTGTAAAAGTGAGTTTATTAGTTGTAAAAAAAAAAAAAGAAAACAAATCGCCATGTAAGACAGATTTCCTGCAGCCTGTGGGTGTGTGAATGTGCTAATCTGGGTGTCTATTTTGCTGAAAAATCATCAAAAATATTTTTCGAAGGAAAATATTTTTATAGTTTTTGTTTCCAAAGTCAAAAAAAAAAAAATCGAAAACTAAAAGAAAGATTTGTTTCCATAAAATTTGAAAAAAATTATAAAAGCTATTTTTTTCACAAGGCAAAATAAATAAGAAATATCTTTCTAACTATAAAATAATTTTCTAAACAGAACAGCGACAAGTGGAGAAAAATTGGATAGGATAACTGACTTAAGTAAAATATTTCCCTCATGGACAAATCAAATTTTATTATTTTTGTTGAGCTAATTATATTGGGCCTATTTGTTATTTGGGTTATATAATTTAGTAAAGTCAAAATCACATATTTCTATGTTTTCTTATTATGTATGTCTATCTTTTATTTTTAAGCCTTTGGATTATATTTCTTTGGGGAAACTTCAAATACCCCCCTTGTGGTTTCGCACTTTCTCACTTTAGTACTCTATGGTTTAAAATATATCAAGTTAGTATCCTGTGATTTCGTACTTTCTCATTTTAGTACCCTGTGGTTCAAGTGTATCAAGTTAGTACCCAGTGGTTTCTTTTTTTTTTAATCAAATTAGTACCCTGTGGTTTTAATTTTCTCTTTTTATTATCCATTTCGGGATATATAATTTAACAAAATATTAAACCACATAGTACTAAAGTGAGAAAGTGCGAAACCATAGGGTAATAACTTGCTTTAAACCACAGGGTACTAAAGTGAGAAAGTGTGAAACCACAGGGTACTAACTTGATACACTTTAAACCACTTAGTACTAAAGTGAGAAAGTGCGAAACTATAGGGGGTATTTGAAGTTTCCCCTATTTCTTTTAATCTAAAGGCTCATATTGATAGCTTTTTTTCTTATAAGCTAAAGTGGGATATTAAAATATTAGAGACAAAAGTAGAGAGTGTAAAAAGAAGCGGAAGAAAAAAGAAGAAACCCTAGAGCTTGGTTTTAATCTTGGTTCTATTAAGAAGGATGTGAGATTTTTCTTGTTCGGTGTGATTTACACCATTTTAGATAGAGTTAGAGATTGTTAAAACTTTTTTTATATATATATTTTGAAGTTAAAGTAATACTTTTCCTATTTGAATCTCTCTTGTAATCTCCAAGTTCATAGTGAAAGCTTTTTTGTATTGTTCCCCGTGGATGTAGGTATAGCCAAATCACGTAAATCCTTGTATTTTTGTGATTTTGTTTATTTTGTTATTGCTCTTGTGATTGGCTTTCCATTAGATGCTTGTAAAGAATGAGTTGTGAAATTGCCCACCAAGTATTTGTGAAATTGCCATCAATATTTTTCACTCCCATTTTACAACAATTAGCATGAGAGCTTGATTAGTGGTCATCTAAACATTCATTTGTATTCATTTACTCATATTTCAAATGGAGAAGACTATAGAATTTGAGAAGTTGAATGAGAGCAATTGAACCATACGAAAAATAATGATAGATGATTATTTGGTAGAAAAGGAGCTTGATTTATCAATATTGGGAAAAGATGCAAAGTCCACTAATATGGATAATCATGAATGGAATATACTTGATCAAAAATGTTTGGTGGCAATTAGGTTATGTATTTCACCATCGATCTTGTTTGATGTCTATCAATGCAAGGCCACATCCGAGTTATAGGAGACTTTGGAGCAATCGCTTGAGCAACCTTTTGGTGTGAACAAGATGTATGTAATGAAGAGACTATTTCTCTTCAATATGCAAGAAAATTCTACTATTCGCGTGTGAGTGAGTTCAACTCTATTATGACACAATTGAAGTCTCTCAAAATTAACCTTGATGAAGAAGTTTTTTGTTTACTATTTTTGAATTTTTTACCTTCAAGTTGGAATACTCTTATTACTATAGTGACGAACACAATGGGGAACAAATTTAAGTTGAATGATATTGTTGCTTTATTGTTGAATAAGGAAACTCAAAAAGCCACAAATTAATTGTCTAGTAATTGTCTAGTGATTTGAGTCAAGCACTAATTATTGATGAAAGAAGAAAGTCACCGAAACTAGGCCAATATTCTAACACAAAGGGAAGGTCTCAAAGTAAAAGAAAATCAAAATTACAAGATAGAAAATTTACTTATTGGTATTGCAAGAAGACGGGTTATGTAAGAATAAAATATTATGCTTTGAAAACAAAGCAAAAGGGTAAAGACAAAAATGTCAAGAATAAAACTAACAACGTTTCAGATGGTGAAGATGGAGTGACATGAAGTGTTGCTTCCACGGTCTCTTCTTGTGTAAACACTTGGATTTTGAATTCGAGTGCTTCTTTTCATATTTGTTCGAGCTGATCATATTTTTCTACATATAAAAAAGTAGATAGTGAATTTGTTTACCTTGATAATGATCGAGTATGTAAAATTATTGGCATTGGTGCATTATCATAAAGTAAAACAAATAGCTCACGAACAATAAGTTAAAAAAGATTAGAAAGAATATGTATAAAAAATAAATTTATGAGATTTTACCGAGTAAACTTTGATCTACTTATTAAAATTTTACATATAAATGAGTCTTTTTAAAATTAAATTGAACTTTTATATCTAGTTTGGACTAAAAATCAAATAATAAAACTCTATATTATATATAATTACTTATTTATATGTAAAAATATAAATATATAAATTATATAAATATAAAATCTATGTATTCGAGTTGTTATCGAGCTGAACACGAGCAAGCTAATCCAAACTCGTGTTCAACTTATTTATTATATGAGCTAAAAAATTCAGCTTGTATTCGACTTATTTACTAAATGAACGATTCAATTTCGAGTTCATTTCGAACCAAACACGAGTTAGCTTGAGAACAGCGAGCTAAATTACCACCCCTATCCTTGACCGAACATAAAAGTAAAAGCAGCCCTTGTGAATAGAACTTGAACCTTAAATATCGATGTTTTGATTGAGGTTAACATTCTTATGATTTTTATACAAGACACGTTTAAAATTATGCTTAACTAAAAATCCTTTTTTTCTTAAAAATATTTAAAAATGTGTTTAATAGTTTTCTTAAGAACAGTAGAGAGTATAATAAATAAAATACATTTTAACATATTATGTGTTATAATACATATTATTTTATTTATAATAATAATAGTAGTACTACTGCCACTAATATATAACAATAACACTAATAAAACATTATTTGTTATAAAATAAAATAAACAAGAATAAAACAAACTATTATTATTAGTATTATTTATTTTTTACATTTATGTTTATTTTATTTATCTAAGTACAAGTATGATTATACTTCTCTCACATTAATTATTTTTTATTAGTTAGTTATATATAAGCATGAGAATTGTCGCATTCTATTAATTATACTTTTCTCACATTAATTATTCCGAAGCTATTTTAGAATTATTTAAAATAATTCGGTTGGACCAAAATAATTGTTCAGACCATTTTTTGAAAGTTTTGAGGAATAATATGTATTTTGTTGTCATTGTTTATTCCCGTACCCAATATAGCTTAATAAAGAATAAAAAATATTTTTATTAATTAATTATTTAAAATATAACTATTTTAAAACTACAATTACTATTATTCTCATTATTCTAAGCTAAATATTCAAACCTTTTTTTAAAAAAATTAACAAGAACAATCAGAATAATAAAAGGTTTTTATATTAACTAATTATTTAAAATAATATAATTTTAAAATTATTTTTATTTTTATTATTTTAATCTAACTATTTAAGTCAAAATTTTAAATATCCATCGACGTGGACGGTATCTACGTGCATTATTGTGCCAACAAGATATCAGCACAATACAGCATCCGTGCCGATGGCACGATTCCAAACTCTCTTTTTTTTTAAATTATTAAGTAATTTTCTTAGTAAAATTTTAAAAAATTGATAAAAATATATAATAAACAGCTAGAATATTTTATTACTATAAAAATAAATATTTTATATTATTATGTATTGGCATACATAAAATTTTCGACACGATTGGACACGCATCGTATCGTGCTCTACATGAATACGACGACACTTTAATTCTTGATTTGAACATATATATATATATATATATATATATATATGTATATATGTATACATGTATATATATGTTATATATGTATATATATGTATACATATATATATATATTATCATATATAGTCCAGCTGCTATGTTTTAATAGCATAAAGGACTCTCCTGCTATCAAGATTTCATGTTAGATCTAGCCTTTTGGTATATTTCATCGTTAGATCATAGATTAACAAAGACCACCACTAACCCTAGGGGGCCCAGTGCATTTAAGAGCATTTTTCAAATATGAGGCTAAAAAACTAAAAACCACCAACAACTTGAGTAGCTATTGATAGTATTCCAGTAATAATATAGTATTATATTATAATATAAATAAGTAAGAGCTACTATGCTACTTCAAAGCATAAAGTGGTTGGTGCTTTAAATTTTAGCTTAGATCACCATCATTGGATCTTTTAATATTGAATTAATATTATTAACCAATGGGGAACCACTCAGCCTATGAGTTACCGCTATCTATCGCCTAACCGTAAAATTTTTTTAATTCAGAGCCTAAAAATGAAGTACCAACTATTTATACTTCCGATAGCATATTAGATCTCTACACATAGTATATATATATAATATATATATATATTATATGTCTATATACTATAGATATATAGTGTGTTGTTTGAGTATGCTTACTGTAAGAAGAGACCTCCGTGCTTCCAAGTCACTTTCAATGTTGGCTCTATTATATATTATAATTACCAGTGTATGCTTAGTATATATAGGGCATAAAGGACTTGTGCTATCTAATTTTCCATCGTTTAATCTACCGGTTTTGGTCATTTTCATCCGTTACTAGATCATAGATTAATTCAACCAACCACCCACTCAACCCTTAGGGGTGCCCAATCATCTTAACCGCCACTTTTCAATATGGCGACTAAAAAACTAATAAACCTACCCAACAACCTTGCTATTGATCAGTATTCCAGTATATATCTATATATAATATATATATGTAGAGCTTACTATCTATTTAGAAAGACTAATAAGTGTTATGGCTTTTAAATTTTTAGCCCTTAGATCAAACCTCATGAATCATTTCTAATCATTGTGAATTATAATATTATTACCAATGGCGGACCACTCAGCCCTATGAGTGAACCGCTATCATCCAACCCGTAGAATTTTTTAATTCCAGAGCTAAAAAATTGGAAGTACCAACTATTTTATACTTCGATACATATTAGCTCTACACTATATTATTATATATATATTATAATATTATATATATATAATAGATATATATATATGATGTGTGTTGGTATCTTCTGGAAGCACGGAGCGTCCCGTGCTTCCAAAGTCCGGTTTTCAATGTTGGATCTTTGAATACGATCAGCTTCCATTAGACTTGATCTAAAGTATTTAATATCTAAAAAAATAAATTTTTGCGATTTTTCGATTATCATTTGCCTAGTGTATCGAAGTGGCTCAAAATCAACGGCTAAAATAAAAATCTTACTAAAGCATAGTACGATATGATATTAAATTTTAGATCAAAAATATTGCATCTTGTTTATATAGTATAAAAATTTTCTATCAAATTATCACATGATTTGAATAATTACACCATTAATACTCGCAAATGGCTCACAACGGCCATTAAAATTGTTGATTTGAGGCCTCCCACTTCGACACTTAGGCAAATGATATCGAAAAAATCACAAAATTTATTTTATAGCGACTTCAAATACTCTACATCAAGTTTAATTGGAGCGATTTGTCGATTGTGAAATCCCAACATCAACAAACCTTTGAAGCACGGAGCTCGTACTTCTATAATCCACTCCACTATATATATATATACATTATATATATATATAATATATATATATATAATTATATATATTATATGCCTACTATATCTATTATATACCGACTCTCAGTACTATAGTGTTTTGTTTTCGATCTTAGTGTGTTCAAACAACGACCACACTATTAAATGATCTAGGGTGATATATGAATTTCTTTAGAATAAAATTTTAGTTTATTTCGATATCGTTTATTAGTAAATAAATTATATCAAAATGACGGTGAAATTAAATAATCTTATAAATTTGAGCATAGGACTTTTAAATTCAAGTCAAGAATGTTAACCTTAATCTATATAGCTTTAAAGTATTTTATCAAAATTTGAAATAATTAGATTCTTTTAACTACATCCGTTAAATCTCCAAACTCGTCAATAATTAGTCATTTGAAATTATTGATGTTGAAAATAGTTTGATCATAAAATAAACTATGTCGAAAAATATAAATTTTATTTCTAGACTTTGAAATCCCATAGATTAGTGTAACGCGTATCATTGATTTGAACCTCTCTAAAATCGACAAACCAACACTATAGTACCACGAGCTCGGTACTACAGTATAGTAGCGCTCACTCTCTCTCATCTCTCTAATATATATATATATAGTTGGACTGGGCTACTATTAGTAGCAAAATTCTATTATATGCTACCAGTTTTTAGCCTTATGAATCAACTCTTTCATCACTTTCCTAATCATTGAGATTAAGTACTATAACCCTGTGGGACACTCAGCCGATAGGGGACCACTCATAACTCTAACTACTAGATATCATCCTGACCATAATTTTCCCAAGAGTTAAAACTTGATAGCAAAAAGCCGTTTTACTATTATATAGTATTCGCAGCCTAATATTTAGTATATATATATATTATATATATATATATATATAATCATATATATATATATATATAAGACTAGGCTACTATATATCTATAGTACCGACGTACCTGTACTATAGTGTTGGTTTTCGATCTTAAGGATGTGTCAATCCGATCCACACCGTAAATTGATTTATGGCTATTTTAAGTTCGTTAGAAATTAAATTTTATATTTTTTCGACATAGTTTACTTATGATCAAACTATTTTCAAAATTCATTTTCAATGCTATATGACGATTTGGGTTTAACGCTAGTTAAAGAATTGTAAATTTCTTCAAATTTGATAGAACATACTTAAACTATATAGATTAAGGTTTAACATTCTTGAATCTCGAATTTAAAAGTCCTATGCTTTCAAATTTTAAAGATTATTCAATTATCCACCGTCTCATTTGATATAATTATATTACTACAGTAAATGATATACGAAAAGAACTTAAAATTTTATCTACCTAAAATTCATATTACCCTAATGCATATTCAGCGTTGTCGATCGTTGATTTGATAACGCCTAAAATCGAAAACAAACACTAATAGTATCAAGCTCGGGTACTATTAGTATAGTTATAGTAACCTAATTATATATATATATATATATATAGAGTTGAGCTATGAACTTTTACAAGTATCCATACTTCTGGTCTCATATTTTAAGCCATGGATTTACTTTTTGATTATTATATAGCCTTTGGATTAAATCATATCTCCACCTACAACCAATAACACCAATCATCTCAACCTCACATCCTCTCCATCCAGCTAAAAACACAAAGTTATCACCCCATGATACTTTAAAGTATTTAGCCCTACTTATACTAATATAATATTATATAATATATATATTATATTATATATCGGTCTACTAACATCTCTTATGAGTTACATCGCCTTTACACGTAATTTATTTTCAATGATAGAGCTTTCGAATCGACGATCTATATCGTTAAACATTATTTAGAGCATTTAAAACTTCTATAAATCAAATTTTATAATTTTTTGACATCATTTACCTTATGATCAAAAGCTCACAAAATTGACAATTTTTAATGGTCGGTATGGGATACTTGCTAGTTTAACGGTTTAAAAGAATTGGAATAGGTTGAATTTTTTATAGAAAATTCTATTCACTACCTAGATAAAGGTTAATAACTCCGATCTTAAATTGAAGGATCCGATCATCTATTTTTAGGACGTCGTTCGATTTTGACCGTTCATTTTATGCCCGTTTGATGGACTTTATTATGATTTCAAAAAATTCCGAAATTTATTTTCTAGAAGTTTCAAATACTTTAGATCATATTTAACGGAGTGGATCGTCGATTCGGAAGCCCCATCATCAAAAATAACTTATGAGTACGAAAAGCCCAATACTCATAAGAGTATAGTAGCCCTACTCTCTCTATATATAGAGCTAGGTTGGTATACTATCGGTAACACGGAGGCTTCAGTGCTACCAAGTTGTTTTTAATGATACGGCTTCCAAATCGACGATCGGCTCTGTTAGACTTGATCTATACTATTGAAAATATTTGGAAACTAAATTTCATAATTTTTCGGCATCATTTACTTATCAAACCAGTAGTATAAAAATGAACGGCTGAAAATAAAAATCTCATAAAAAATGATGATAAAAGACTTGAATTTAAAATCAGAGATACTGATCTTACTCTAAATAGTGAAAAAAAAATTTCTATAAAAATTTCATCAGATTTGGATTGTTTTACACCGTTAAATTCACAAATGCATCACATCTATTATTAAAATTGTCAATTTTGAGACCTTTTAATCACTAGCCAAATGAGGCCGAAAAATTATTAAATTTAGTTTCTAAATACTTTTAATAGTGTAGATCAAGTCTGACGGAGCCGATCGTCGATTTGAAAGCTGCATCATTGAAAATAACTTTGTAGCACGGAAGCCTCCGTGCTACTGATAGTATACCAGCATATATATATATATATAGAGAGAGAGAGAGTCCAGCTATGGTGCATGTAAAAGCACCAAGCACTTAGTGCTTGTAAATTTTTTACTGTTAGATCTACGTCTTTGATCATTTTTACCCGTTAGATTATATTATTCAACCAACCACCGACTCAACCCTAGGGAGCCCACATCATCCTAACCGCACATCCCTTAATCGAAGGGCCGAAAACTTACAAGTACCAATGATTTGGTACTTGTAGATTTTTAGCCATTGGATTAAGAGATATGCGGTTAGGATGATGTGGGCTATATATATATGTTTATATATATAGAGTAAGTCTCATGTACTTTCGAAAGTACGGAGACCTCCGTGCTTGTAACTTGTTTTCGATGATAGAAAATCTAATTCGACCATTGGCTAAGTTAAATATAATCTACCCTATTGGAACTATTTAGAAACCAAATTTTATAATTTTTTGATATCATTTACCAAACGATCAAAGAGTCTCAAAAATGACTATTTTAACGACCGATGTGGCACGATTTTAAGTTCAACGGTGTAGAAGTATCCAAATAAGATGAAAATTTAATAGAAAATTCTACTTAACATCAATAGTAAGACTAATACTTTCGATTTGAAATTTGAGTCCTTTATCACTATTTTTTATGAGATTTTTATTTTCAGCCGTTCATTTTGAGGCTACTCTTTTACTAGACAAACGAAGTCAAAAAATTATGAAATTTGATTTCTAGGTAGTTCCAATAGCTTAGATCATATTTAATGGAACCGATCGCCGAATTGGATGTCCCATTGTTGAAAACAACTTACATGTACGGATGCTTCAGTACTTTCGAATATATATATATATATATAGAGAGAGAGAGAGAGAGAGAGTTGGACTCGGCTACTATTAGTAGCAAAATCTCATTGTTGCTACCAGTTTTTTAGCCTTTGGATAAACTCTTTTCATTATTTCTAACCATTAGATTAAATACTATAACCCAGTGGGGACCCTTGCAACTAGGGGACCACTAAACATACTAACGACTAATCTCATCGCTACCCTACATTTTCTTCAAGGGTTAAAACTGATAGCAGAAAGAGCGTTTACTATTAATAGTATTTTCCAGCTATAATTCTAATAGTTATATATCTATATATATATTGATATATAGTTGGCTAGAATACTATCGATAGCAAACGAGCTCCGTTGCTACCCATTTGTTTTCGATGTAGAGCACTCCAAATCGATGATCGACATGTTATAACATGATTTATACCATTGAAGTGTTTAGAAATCAATTTCAAATCTTTCGAATCATTTGCCTAATGATAAAAGGGGTTCTTCAAGATTTTGATTTTTAATGGTTGATATTGAGTGCGTTTTGCTCGTTTAACAGCGTAAAGATAATCCAAATCAATGAATATTTTGTTAGAAATTCTTTAAACTATTTCTAAAACAAGATCTTACTCTTGATTCTTGATACACAGACTCCTGTTCATCATGTTTTAAGAGACTAATATTTTTTTCAGGTATTCATTTTTGTGTCACTCGGATGATAGAAGAACAATATCGAAAATGCTATATGAAATTTGATTCTAAAACTTCAAGTGTGATAGATCATGTTCAATTGTGCTGATCGCTCGATTTTGGAGGTCCATCATCGAAATAAATAGGTGGCAACGGGGCTCGTTTGCCTATCGATAGTATTCCTTAGCTTAACTTCTCTCTCTACTCTCATTATATATATGTATAATGTATATGTATATGTATATGTATATGTAGAATACATTTATAGTAAAACGCTCTTTTGTGCTATCCAGTTTTTTACCCTTGGATTGAAAAATCTGTAGGCGATCAGATGATATAGCGTTAGAGTTGAGTTGGTCGCCTAGGGTTGAATGGTCCAGCCACTGGGTTTATAGTATTATAGATCAATGGTTAGAAAAATGATAAAGAGTTGATCCAAAGGCGTAGAAAAACTGGTAGCCTAGCAATGAAATTTTGCTACTAATAGTAGTCCAGTCCAAACTCAATATATATATATATATAATATAATATATATATATATATAATTATATATAGTAATATATGAGTAACTCCTTCCCATGCTTTCGAAAGTAGGAGGTTCCGCTCTTGTAAGTTGTTTTTGATGTAGCGACATCGCGATTCGACGATCGGTTCGTTAGGCATAATTTAACTATTAGAAACTATTTAAAACACAATTTCTAATTTTCAATTCATTTACCAAGTGCGATCAAGGGTCTCAAAAATGATATTTTAACGGCGATGTGGCACGTTTTTAAGTTTCAAGTGTAGAAGTATCCAAATTAAATGAAACTTTATTGAAATTCTATTTAACATGCAGAGTAGAATAATACTTCAATTTGAAATTTGAGTCTATTTATCATGTTTTTTATAAGATTTTTATTTTTCAGCCGCTTCATTTTGAGGCTACTCGTTCCTAGGGGGGCAAACGGAATACAAAATATATGAAGTTTGGTTAAGATAGTTCTAATGATAGATCATGGTCTACAGAAACCGATCGCCGAATCGGATGTTCCAATCATCGAAAACAACTTACAACCGCACTGGAGGCCTTCCGTACTTTTCGAAGCATAGAGCCTAGCTCTAATATATATAACTATATATATATATATATAATTATATATTATATATAATTAATATTAGTATATATATAGAGAGAGAGAGAGGAGAGAGAGAGAGAGTCGGCTACTATGCATTAATAGCCACCAACACTTTGTGCTGACCGTTTTCGCACCGTTAGATTACCTTTTTGATCATTTTCATCCGTTAAATCTTACTATTCAAGCAACACCCACTTAACCCTAGGTGGCCACATTTTCTAATATTTTAGCATTTGCGTATGAAAAAGATGTTAGGGTTGAAATGATGGTGGTAGGTGGGTTATAGGTGATGGTAGGTGGAATAGTGTTTGATCAAAGCTATAATAATCAGAAGTGATCCAGCGCTAAAAACTTAGAACCAGCACCAGGAGCGTGGTGCTTTTAAAGTATTCTTAGCTCAATTCTCTCCTCTCTCTCTCTATCTTCTCTCTCTCTCTCTCTTATATATATATAATATAATATAATATCATATTATATATATATTAGTCCGGCGGTGATACTATCATAGCCAAGGGGTTTTAGTGCTATCAAGTTCTCTTCCACCGTAGATTAGTCCCTGTATTCATTTTTACCTGTTAGATTATATAATCACTTTAAGCGCTAGATACTTTTAGAAAGCACCAACCCGCTTGGTGCTTCTAAGTTTCTACGCCCTTCGTCTATTCCTTTTAGTTACTAGAACCTGTTGGATCACACACTATTTCATCTTACGTCACCAACTACCCATCATCTCAACCATTCACACGCTCTCTCATCAATGCTAAAAACTCAAAAGCCCACACACCCTTCATGATGCTTTTGAGAGTATTTTAAGCTCAATCCAATTATTTATTATATATTATAATATACTATATTCTATTATACATATAGTATATATATATATATTTTCTTGGATTAAAAAATGTACGGTTAGGATGATGTGGGCACCCTAGGGTTGAGTAAGTTATTGGTTTAATAGTATAATCTAACGAGTGAAAATAGTCAAAGAATTAAATCTAACGGCGGAAAACTTAATAGCACCAAATGCATGATGCTATCGATAGTATCCCAGCCGGATTATATATATAACTAGGCTGGAATACTATTAATAGCACCAAGCTATTGGTGCTATTAGTTTTTTAACCCTTGGATTGAAAAATATGTGGTTAGAATGATGTGGGCCCTCTAAGATTGAGTGAGTGGTTGATTGAATAGTATAATCTAATAGATAAAAATTCTACCGCTGGAAAACGAGGAATTCTACACTGTCACACTTGCACCACGTCATCAATAACAAGCCAATCACATTCCTTCTTTTTAAACAAAAGTACAATAAAAATACTTTTTTACAATCATGATGGGACATATATTCTTAAATAGATTAATTTGATTGGTTTGTTACGCCACGTCACTAATATACCCGTTGCATTCTAGAATTTTTCCTGGAAAACTCGGTAGCACTTTTTACTGACGCTTATTCTACTTTGGTACGTTTTTTAAAAAAATTGTCCCGTCAACATGGTACGTCGCTCGCTGCCCCCGCTCAGTCTCCACTAAAGTGGTCGCGCATCACGATGCAGCTACATCAACTCTTCCTCTCCTCCTCCTCCGTCGACTCCGCCGTGCTCGCCGACCCATTTTCCAAACTCATGGGGCGCCCCGCGCGGAAGGCGAGCGCCGGCGACTCCAGCGGCGGCGGCGGCAGCGGCGGCGAGGGGTTCCCGGCGGGGGCGAGGGTGGAGGTGCGGAGCCACGACGACGGGTTCCGCGGCGCCTGGTACGAGGCCACCGTGGCCGCGCTCCGCCGCCGGCGCCGGCGCCACCTCCGCTACGTCGTCTCGTACTCCACCCTCGTCTCCGACGCCGACCCCTCCGCCCCGCTCACCGAGGCCGTCGCCTCCGCCCTGGTGCGCCCCAGCCCCCCCTCCGCCTCCGCCTCCGCCTCGTTCGAGCTCCACCAGCTCGTGGAGGCGTTCCACAACGACGGGTGGTGGGCCGGGGTCGTCTCCGCCGTGCGAAACCCTAGCTCCGGGCGCTACGCGGTGTCGTTCCCCAATTCCAGGGAGCTGATCGAGTTCCCCCCCTCCGAGATTCGGCCCCGGATGGAGTGGGTCCGTGGAGAGTGGGTCCCCGCACAAGATCTGGTATTTTTTTTTTATTTTTTTTAAGAAAAAACCCTCACTTCGTTGTAGCTGTTGAATATAAAACACTAGTAAAAACACACAAGATTCATAGCATAAACTTTGGGAGATAAATGGTTATTTTACGTCATTTTATAGATCTTAATCTCTAATCCCCCCCAAATCTCTAGTCTCATTCAATTTTATTTCATTTAATTCACAAATCGTGAAAAGCCGTAGTAGTTATAGGCGTTTGGTCGATTAAAAAGACTAATTTGTTTTTTGTGAAGTTGAAATAAGCTACTCATCTTTTTCTCTTAGAAAAGGACAGTTTTTGGAGAGGGGACCATATTTATTTTTTTTAAAAAAAAAGCTTCTAGTGTGTTTTCTTATGGTCCAATGGGGCCAAAAACTAAACTGAGCTCTATGGCATCTTCTAATTAAATTTGGAAGCTTCAGTTTTTAGTTTCTGCTGGGAAATAGTTGGAGGAATTTTACCAGAAGTTTTTTTCCCCCTTTTTTTTGCAGCAAGTTGGTGTCCCCATGTTCAATGCCAGAGAAAAGGTTGAAGTTAGCCGATATTTAGATAACTTCAGTTTTGCTTGGTTTCCTGCTACTATAGTAAAGGTTATTGGGACCACGAATTTCATAGTCGAATATGAAAATTTGAGAGCATGCGGCGAAGAAGAGTTGCTCACTGAAATCCTAGATGTCCAATACATTCGGCCGGTGCCCTACATTTTCCCCGAGTCGAAGAATTTCGACTTATCTGCGGATGTGGAGGCTTTTTGCAATGGTGGTTGGTCGGCGGGTGTTGTATCGAAGGTTCTTTTTGGGTCGAAGTATGTCGTCAAGATGACAAGGCATGATATCGATGTGGAGATGGAGTTTGATTGTACTCAACTGAGGTTTCGCAGAGAATGGAATGGTAAACAATGGATAGAGTACTCATCTAAGGTATTCTTTTGATTCAATTTGATTTTACACGAATCTTCTGTTGTGAATTTGTATTCGTTTTCCCCTTGTTAATGCTCATCATGGAAACTCCAATCTTGAATTGCCAGGAATATGTTATACAAGTTACTTAAAAGGTTTTAGACCTAGACATTAGAGGATATGCATATTCCAAAATTGTGCCGACCATTTTCATTCTCTTTGGTAAAATGATCTGTAACCTGATGATGCAATGGCATGTGCATTTATAAACAACATCAGCACTAAGATTGTTAAAATTATGCTTGCCTTTGAAAGTTCTTTACTTGTTTACTAGGTTGTTTTTGGCCTGCTTCAGGGTAAAAATGGCAAATCAACTTCAGTTCGCGGAATGCCATCTAAGCGAAGAAAGCAACCTCGTGCCGCCAGAAGATCTCGTCTTCTGACTACACTAAAGACATCAAGTAATGATGTTAGTCAAGTCACACATGAATCTCACTTAACTAATACAGAGATGAAGCGCAACAAGGCTGACGAATGTAGTAATGGCGGTGGTGTTGAGTCGGTTTATTCTAAAAAAAGGTTGAAGAAAGGAAATTTAGAAAGATACAAATTGCGGCCACGGAATTGCTTATCTTCTTCAGGAGATTCAAAGACTCTATCAGACTTGGAGGAGAAAAGTCATTGTGCAATGCGAACGCCTGAATGCTTTCCATCAGAAGGGAATCATTATGAATTACCTGCCTCTGAGAAGACTCCTCCTATTCCCAACATTTCAATGGAATCAAAGCTGGAAAAAATGAACGGCATAAATAAATCATTGATCACAAGGAAAAGTTCCTCAAATCAGAGGTGCAAAGGATCAGCAAATCAGTCAAAGGTATCTGATATAACCCAGGCATCAACTGATCACGAAGCTCAACTTTCGCTCCCTATCGCTGCTTGGAGAGTGAAGGCAAAAAGGAAGATCAATTTTCAGTCTCCAGAGAAACGGAAGAAGACCCCAAATGCAGTAAGATATAACTTATGTATCACTTTTTTAAGAATTACCTTTCGTTACATCTCAATAATTGATTTTAAACTATCCTAATTGTCACCATTTTCTGATGTGCTTGTGCAGACTAAGGCCGGGAGTAGACCTAGGGCTCTTGAAAAGAACTTGAACCATATCCTTAGATCTAAAGAGTGTAAGTAAATATAATTCAAAGATTTGGGTATATGGAAGGCCATACTAACTTCTACTTAACAATTTGCAGCAGGGGATCCAAAACACTCTGGAGAAGCACATGACGACCAAGTCGCTGAAAAACGGCGTAGGATTGAAGACATCAGAGCGTCAAAGAAAGGTCTGTCGTGTTGTGTATCTCATGACTTTCAGCCACTTCTTCTCCATCAAAATAACATTGTGATTTTCTTGATTATGCTGAATGAATATCCTGCCCTGCAAAAACTACATGTTGCTTCTTCGACCATATTATGTTTTTTATTGCAGATTCTGAAGCACATGGTGTTGGCAGCAAGGTTCAGTTCGCTCAACAAGTTGATGATTTAGAAGAAGGATGTACTACACCTCAGAAAGAGTATTTTAGTGAAGGTGACGGCAATCAACTGATACTGAGCCCAACACCCTTGCAGCTGTCATGTTGTTTGCCAAGATTACCTGGTACTGGGGTTGAAAATATCTTTACTTTTGATGCACATGTTCAAAATGCTGGCGATGAAGTGCCCGATGGAGTTCTTTTGTCGTTTAGCAAGGATTCCGTGGAAGAAGTGTGCGGCCCTGATAAATTGCCAAGCGCGAGGATTGTAGTTGCAGATGATAGGGATGCATCAACTTGTGAGACACCCCCTGAGAATATACTTGTTCCGTTTGTGAAAAGCTCATCCATTTGGGAATCAGTAGAGACATTGGAAGTATTTCAAAGAATGCCACAGCAGCCACATTTCCTTCCATTGGATCAGTACTCCTCAGAGTTCCGCGAAGGAATGGCTATAGGTCTTATGGTGTCGTTTGCCAACGTAGTAGCTAGCATGAGCAAGTTAAGTTGTTACGATAGCCTAGCGCTTTTTGAAGAAAAGTTGAAGAGTCTTGGCCCGTTAGAAGCTAACGGATTTGACGTTCGATTCTTGCGGTCTCGTTTGAAGGAGTTAATACGTATAAAAAATGTTCAAATGGATTGTGAGAGAAGAAAAGCAGCCTTGCAGGAGAAGATCATGGAGAAAGGATATGACAACAACCAACTTGATGGATTAATCGGTGCATTGGATGGAGTTATCTCGGAAGTGGAGCGAAACCTCATCATCTTCCGTGAAAAACGAGATTCTCTCGTGACGCAAAGAGAAAGTAATAGTTTGGAAATTTCCAGACTCGAAATGGATGCCCGCAAAGCCGAGGAAGCATATCTCGCAGCTCAGCAGCATTTTAACAGGGCATTAGTTGAGCCATGGTGAAGGTTGAGTAAACTTATCAGGTCATTTTGTCTGCCTTTTTGCTGTAAATATGATTGCAGAAGTAGGATATTCTGCTGCATTTTGGCCGTCTAATCTTCGGTGCACGCAATGTCGATAGCGCGCTGAGATGGTCTATGACTCTTCTTGATGGTTAGGGTAGAGACCTAACTATTAGTGCTTGATATATATATATATATATATATCTAAATGATAACTACACTATAATTAAGAGATATGCTGCTACGTAGTAGTTGATGTAGGTTGTCTAGGAGCAATGTTCCTTGTGAAAGCTGTTGTTCTAGACCTGGACTCTTTTGTCTGATAGTTGTAACTATTAAGCAATGTCGCGGATTTGATTTCTCTTACCGTGTAGAGATTTCTCTTACCGTCTGTAGTTGTGTAAATACTGCTGACTCTGTTGGGGGTAGACTAAATTTCACCTTTTGAGGGAAGTTTTGGTCCTCAACTATTAGGGGTGTGGTTCTTAAATTTTAAGATAAATTTCAACTATCATCTCCATCGCTTTGCACTTTTTTACTTCAGTACCCAGTGGTTTAAAATATATCAATTTAGTATTGATTTTATTTTTTTCTTTTCATCAGCTCATCCGTTAATATTTTATTAAATTATATATAAAAAATTTCATATATTCTACTTAGGTTTATCGAATATTCACTTTAGTATCTTTTAGTTTTAACTTTGTTACTGATTTAAAAATTAGTAAAAGGGATAATAAAAAAAAAAATAAAGTTACAAGATACTAAATTAATACACTTCAAATCACAGGATACTAAAATAAAAAAATATGAAACCACAAGGATTGTATTTGAAGTTTTTTTTAAATTTTAATTTGTTGCTTAAAATTTTTAGATTGTTACAGTTAAATTTCATGGCATAATTTAGTTGACTGAATTCAGATAAGTTACTAATGCAGCGATGATGTAGCAATATTACGATTAATGATGTGACAACAATTAAAATTTTACATTCACTACCACATCAGTAACAATATATTAATATCCAGTCAATTAAATTCGAATTTGATTGGAATAATTTTAAAAATTAAAAAAGAATTTGTAACAAATTAAAGTTGAGGGCAAAAACGTCCTGCAGCTCATAGTATGAGGAGCAAAAGTGCAATCTATCCTTTTTATTTATTTATTTATTTTCTATTTATAGTTCAGAATTTAGTGGGGATTTATCAAATTAATGTTGTTGCCTTAATAGGAATTATTGTTATAACTCACAAGAAGTGACTGCCTTTAATTTATACTCTGTGCTCGATATTCTCTAATTAGGTACCGTTTGGTTCGGATATAAGCAAGAACTAGCTATTACAAAGATAGGTACAAGTATGAGGATAAAAAAAATAGCATTTGGATGAAAATTAGATTGCTCTCGGGGATAAAAAAAATATTAGGTAGTATTATATAGAAAATGAAGGTGTTGGTAGGGATAACCGAGAACTACTATTCTCGGGTAAAAATTAGCGTTTGGGTATAAAGGGGATAAGGGCCTATCCGGCTATCCCTATCCCTATCCCTGAACCAATCAATATCTCATTTTGCTTTCATACGACTACATATGACAAATATCTTTTCTTTTGAAATGTTCTCTCGAATAGCGATCGGATATCAAAGACAGGTTCAAAGCAGTCACCAAATTGCTTACACCATATGGTCTAGACACTAACAGTCGCAAACGAGCTTAATAACTTGAAAATGTGCATACAAAAACAAAAGGAAAGGAAAATAAACAGAACCTGTCGAAATTGAAGGAGTTGAAGGTTCTCGCAGTTGCATGGGTACTAAAACATCTCCACCACCATTAGCAACATAATCTANAAATTTAATAAAAATAATATTTTATAATATTTAAATAAAATTTATTATAAAATTTAATATTTAAATATAAATAATATGTATGAATATAGTACAGTTAATAATTTTATAATAAAAATAATATATTATAATATATAACATATTATATTTATATAATTTAGTTTTAATTTAATTTATAATTTTAATAAAATTTGAAATTAAACATTCGAATAGCACTATTCCATCAAAATGGTGGAATAGTAAATCCCTTATTATTCCGGAATGGCCGGGAATAGTATGGTTTGACCGGGATAAAATATCCCGGCCAAATTTCACCCCGTTTGGCGGAATAGCGGTGATAACTTTCGTTATCCCCGCTTATATCGCCAACCAAACGGGGCCTACCAGTCGCAAACGAGCTTAATAACTTGAAAATGTGCATACAAAAACAAAAGGAAAGGAAAATAAACAGAACCTGTCGAAATTGAAGGAGTTGAAGGTTCTCGCAGTTGCATGGGTACTAAAACATCTCCACCACCATTAGCAACATAATCTACTTATGTGTGTCCACATCTATAAATTAATGGGAGGAAAAGACCTTTGATTTTAAGATACCACAAGAAAATTGCTGATAAAAGATTATCTGATAATATGATCTAAAATTACTAAACTATGGAGGTTACAAAATGAAATGCAGCATAATGTAGCAGGCCTGGGTTCTATCTCACATGGGAACATCAGGATCTAGTCTCCGCTGGATTGCAGCTGCGGCCTGTATAAAACAAGGGCATACGCCGATTGATACATTTTCAGCTAACTTCGAACAAGGGCACGAAAACTGGAAATGCAGATACTAACCTCGAAGTTACCCAGTTTATACTGATACATCATTTCCTCCCTTAGACGAGCCTGTTCCTTCATTGCTTGAGCCTATAAATTTGTATTGAATTTGCGGTGAGATAACACTTGCAAAAGGTTAATAGTTAAGAGAACAGAGTTCTTTATCCACAATATATTAAAAGCGTAATCACTGTCTCGCAATAATTTCATCTGTTCAGCTGTAAGAATCTTACATCAAGCACCAATCACTACATAGGACTGCATGGTGAGCACGCCAAATAAATTCTTGAGCATTTGTCGAAATTCTGAGGTCACCCATGTTGAAGGGGTTGTAGTAGAAAGTGGGATAAGGAATTATGTAATCTCTATAAAAGGAGCTTCTTTCTGATTTAATTCGCAGTTCATGGTCATTAAACTTCAAAAAAATATACACTCAATCAAGAAAAATCTCTAAATTACTAGATTAACCTTTCATAAGAAAAGCATGTTGCTTCACACGGAAGTTGCCTCATTATAACATCGTAGCTGAATTCATGTCTCCAAGCATCAGATGATTTTAGAATCACATTGGGGTTGTTATTATTTTTTTTTGTTTGTCCATTCTCATACTCATTAAGCATGATGCAAGAGAAAAATAAGGAGATTTCTATGTTATGGCATGTGCTGTGGGGGAACAAGCCATTACAACACATCACATTCATGGTCTACTAAGGCATCATACAGTCTAATATGAATAGGCCTGATCCTGATGAGAATGATATATTTGCACTAAAATGTTGCAACAGGAACACAAATTAAGAAGACAACAATGGATCATACGTACCATTCCACTTTGCATTGAACGCTTCAGAGTCTCTACTTGTTCTTCCTTCTGTCTTTCCCGTTCTATCAGCAATTCTTGGCTGCAAAAGAAAATTTGAAATTTTACTTAGCCCAAACCAATAGAAATTAGAAATATGGATTTCATAATTGATTGGCAGTTCAATTTTTTTAAAACAAAACACTTAGATATCATCAAGCCATTAGTGTGTCCTGCCAAACTTTTTAACCAACATTAACGTTTCTCAGAAATAACCTTAATATCTGAGCTATTTCACTGAACGCAGTTCATAGAAAAGGCATTCCAGAATAAGATATTGCCAATGGAACTAGTAAGATCTCAAAAACACAGGATGCTTGAGAAGAAAATATTGATGAAAATTAAGTTTTGCTCCTACGGCATAGAATTAGTAAAGAAGAAAGATGATAAGACAAAGATGTTAAGGTCAAAAACAAAAATTATATTCAGTTGCACTATAACAGTTAACAAGAACCAATCAATTTTAAACAAAAACTAAATCAAAACATAACCACATACCGACGCTGTTCTTCATCATTGAATACTGTACGTTCCACTGCCGGAATTTTCTTCCAACCTTTTTTCATCTGCTTTTCCATCATGCGACGATGATAGGCATCTAGATCATAATATCTGCAAATGACAAGATGAAAGGAGATTAAACAGAATCTAGATATTTTGTTCAAATATTATCAAAACTGACAACTGATTAGAACATGATAACTGAGATTTAAAAGAAAGAAAAAAAAAATTCTAGCATACTGCCAGAACTTAAACATATTTATTCTAAATACATGATATAAGCCTTTCAAGAAGATGCACACAGTAACCTGAGGCTAGTGAATGTTAATTTATGCTAGTATTGAAGTCTAAAGCTGTGGAAGCTTGCTGGTTCTAAAAAGTATTTCCTCATCTCCATATTATATCATACAACTTCCGAAGAGCTTGTAAGACAAGAAGAAAAAAACAATTCGCATCACCAGATCTAATATAGTTAATCACAATGTGATTAATTGTATGATAAGCACAACATGTATGAAGAAAATTGTACATGGGACCAAACTTGGCCAACATAAGAGTCAGCCAAAAATCTTCCTGTCTCCAAACAAGTATAGCATCTTCTCTGTCTAGGCAAATATAATGGTCTCTGTGTAGGCCAAGGATCTTCCTGTTTCCCAGTATATCGTCAAGGATGAATAAATCTAATATATATAAAAAAAAGCAGGTACTGTTTTCAATTATATGCTTTTACAGTGTAATAAAGTGAATAAAGTTTAATCATGTAATTCTCATCAATGCCTCAAACCTTATGCAAAAATATATGCTGCTAATGGACATGAGATTATCTTCTATTGCATAACTAACTAGAAGAGTCACCATCAAAAGGAAAAGTAATGCTTAAGAAAAGACTCACTTTTTAGATGGAAATGTAGCCGTATTATGATCTTCCATGAACCTGTATCACAAAAGAAAATTAATGTCAAATATCACAATGATTCTTGATAATCTAAAGTTTGATTTTCAAAAACAAAGTTCTTACAGGTTTTACTTGTTCCCCAGTTCTCTAGGACTAATATGAAAACAGCAAATTGACCTCAAATCAATTTAAACTATCAACATTACTTACTCCTTAAACATTTGCTTCTCTTCCCAATTGGATAGTGTTTCCAAACTTACCTGTAATGAAGTGCTCAAGGAGATTATGTACTATCATGGTACTTTGTAAGCTAAGATAATATCATAATAGACATCACTCTAAAGAGAACAAAAATAAAAGTGAAGGTGAAGCTCAATATAACTTCCTTATAGCATCCATAAACAAAGACCATGGCACACTAACACTAACCAATTCTCTTTATTTACAGAATGGTTTGAGATATTATTTACGCAACTACCCAGGTGAAAATTTATTATTCGAGCCTGATCAAACACTAACCCTTTTTACTAACTACTGGGCATTGTCAACTATGATATCACACCACCATAATAAAGGTATCAGTGACACTGAAAAATCTAACATCTATTTCCTCCTTTTTTTTCCCCCTTTTTGTGCTTGGATCATGAAGGGAAAAACAATAAAAAGAGTAGCACATAGTAGTTAATTAAACCACTCTGGCTAGCAAGAAACCTGGCAACGTGACTGGAATAACAAACAACATTGCGTCAACTGATTTGGGAAAAACTACAGGACTTACATATCTAAACAAATGTCCTCCAAAGAAACAAGCTTTGATCCTGTGGGCTCATGCAAATAAAATAATATACCCTATTTGGGAACTAAATTAGTTCTTTAAAAATGCATAGGAATCAATTCCGTGCAACAAGGAGGACTAATGGATGGAAGAATGAAAAAGCAAAAATCATTAGTAACAAACACATTAAAACATCTAAGTTAAAACTTTCAGAACACAGAAAAAGTGAGACCACAGAGAATTTGAATAAGTTCAAAAGAGAAATTGAGGGAGATGGTGAGAAAACAGTTGCAGGAACTAATTTGGTAAAGAAAACTAGACAAAGAGGAGGCTAACTTCAAACATAATGAAAAAAAGCAGCAGAGATCAGTCAAGAATATGTAAAATGGACTTTAAGCAAATATTGTTCCTATAGTTGGGCTAGATTAGATCACAAGACATATAGAAACAAAGTTCCAAGTAGGGAAAATTTGGTGATAAAACTCAAACAAACAGTTTACACAGTTATAACTCATGTTAAGCAATTGTGCAAGATCTACCTAATCTGACCAATCTAGAGATTATTAGAAGCTCTAAGAAAGTTCAAAATTATCAATTCACCTCCAAAGCATTGACACCATTCCATGACAAAACTCCAAGCCCAAAAGAATGTTTGAACCATATATATATTTAACAATGTTTGAACAATTTGAACCATATATACATTTAACCGTCTTAACTACTTTGTACTCTGATGTAATTCAGTCACAAACTTGTTGTACATCAATATTTTACGGATTTCGTGCTACGAAAAATACCTGCTTCACTTCTGCTAACCACGCAGTAAATTCTGGTCGTTTATTCCTACAAAACGATATTAATAAACAATAAAGAGTGTCAGTTTGCAAACAGAAACTATTCTTGAGTTCAGGAGCTAGAATTTTAAGCTACAATAAGACTTGATTCAATAAGAAATTGAATTACTTATATAGCAATTAGCAAATAAAACACCATATAGAATCAATTCTAGTAAATTCCATTCATAATCGCAACAATTTTTTTTGGGCCGCAACTTGCAACAAAATTTAAAAACCACCAACCTACAATCAAAAATTCCATGAAAAAAAAGGCTCCTTTTTGAAAAGGATTGCAAACTCACCACATATCGATTTCTCGAATGATTCCATACTTGCCCCAGGAATTTGTAACCGCTCCCTTCTTACCCGCATCCTTTTCCTTCTTCTTCTTCTTCTTATCCTTCTCCTTCTTCCTCCTCCTCTCCTCCTTCTCCCTCCTCCTCTTCTTCTCCCTCTCCTTCTCCTTCCTCCTCCGCCTCTCCTTCTCGTGCTCCCTCTCCCTCCTCCGCCTCTTCTCCTTCCTCCCCCGCCTCACCTCATCCTCGCCCCCCTCAGCCTCCTCCGATTCCGAACCCTCGCTCTCCGACTCCGAGTACGAATCCGAGCCCGAGGACGAACCCTCGTCCTCGGACTCGCTCTCCGAGCCACGCCTCCTCCTTCGAGAGCTCCTCCGCGAGCTCCCGCTCCTCTTCCCCCTCCTCCTCCTCCTCGCTCGTGCCCGATCCTCCTCGGAATCGCTTGAACCGTCGTCCTCAGTACTCTCCTCCTTCCTCCTCTTCGATCTCCGATCCCGATCTCGCTTTGACGACGGAGGCTCTTCGCCCCGGTCTCCGTTCTCTTCTTCTTCTCCTCCTCCTCCTCCTCCTCCTTTCGAGGTGGATCCGTCCCGATCCTTCGCCATTTCTAGGGCGTCGATCCCGTAGCTTCGGTGGAGGAGCGTACGCAAAAAGCACTAGCTCTAATGGCGGTAAGAAGAGTCGATGTGTAGGAGAAAGGCGATGGGAATTGAGTTGGGCTCCGCTACTCCAAAAATGCCCATGGTTTAAGTACCGACAAGGATTGGGCCTTATTTAAATATGGCCCAATATGCCCTGCTTAAACTATATTGCAATTTGAATTCTTTATTTTTGGGCCTGTAAAAACAAAAGGGCGATTCCATACACAATATAAAAAAAATACACAGTATGAACTCATATCTCTCTACACATTCACCCTTCAAAACGTCAGTGGTCGATCCAATCAGTCTAATCTAAATAAAATAATAATAATAAAAAAAGTAAAATCGCATACTAACCAATTAAATGCCGAACAGCATTGTGGGGAGGACAAAAATTTTATAGGCCTAATTTCCAAACTAATTAGTTTGGGTATTATGTGGATTGGCGCCACGTGGCCGATCCGACGGCTACAGATCACAATTACTTTTTCTTTCTCTCTCTAAAAATATAATTTTTTTTTTTTTTTTTTGTCCCTCAATCCATGGCCGCCGGAACGGTCACGTGGCACCAATCCGTAATTAGTTTGGAGACTATGTCCATAAAATTTTTATCCTTGTTGCGAATCATAATCAAAACTTAATTTATTGTCTAGTTGGATGTCTTAATTTATTTATTTGTCTTTAACTTTTACCAATTTTTTTTAAATTTTGGTCGCTTTTTTTTATTTTTATTTTATTTTTGCCGTTAGAGTTCTAGCTTTTATATTTCATTTCGGTTAAGTCTCAATTATCTAAATTTTTATTAAAATACAAAACACGTGCAATGTTAACCCTATAAAAGTCTTGTGTATTCATATAGATCATGGTTATGGTTCGATATCTCTCAGGCTCTCAGCCAATCTCAATACTGATTTTGTCAAATTTTTAGAAGAGCTTGGTATTACGTCAAACTCAACACAAATTGCGCCAAGCGCCACACAAAAGATTGTAGGCAGCGTGTGAGAGATCAACATGATTGAAAATATAGAGGACGATATTTAGGGCGGAGAAATTTGGCTTGGCACGATGTGTGCGCATTTAGGAGAAGAGGTTAGGACAGTGAAAAAATAATTAAAAAAGACCAAGGGTGTAAATAATTTTAGGGTAAACATCAAATACTACCCCTGTAGTTTCAAACTTTTTTACTTTAGTAGCCTTTAGTTTAAAGTGTATCAATTTAGTACTCTGTGGTTTCAAACGTTCTTATTTTAGTATTTTGTGATTTAAAATATATCAATTTAGTACTATGTGGTTTCATTTTTTTCTTTTCGTCAGATTTTTTTTCGTTAAATCAGTGAGTGCGAAACCACAATAGTGATTTTTGAAGTTTACCCATAATTTTAAATGTTAAGGGCTCTTTTGTTATTGTTTTCATTTTTGTCACTTTTTTAAACACTAGTTCTATACTTCTGTATAATTTTGATGTGTTGG
The DNA here is from genome assembly GCF_001540865.1 of Ananas comosus. NCBI lineage: Eukaryota > Viridiplantae > Streptophyta > Magnoliopsida > Poales > Bromeliaceae > Ananas > Ananas comosus. The sequence continues at coordinate 10,746,284 of NC_033623.1, read as the reverse complement.
AAGGAAATTTTTTCTTTTATTGTTATAGTTAGTTAGTTTATAGTANTTATTTAAATATGGCCCAATATGCCCTGCTTAAACTATATTGCAATTTGAATTCTTTATTTTTGGGCCTGTAAAAACAAAAGGGCGATTCCATACACAATATAAAAAAAATACGCAGTATGAACTCATATCTCTACACATTCACCCTTCAAAACGTCGGTGGTCAATCCAATCAGTCTAATCTAAATAAAATAATAATAATAAAAAAAGTAAAATCGCATATTAACCAATTAAATGCCGAACAGCATTGTTGGGAGGACAAAAATTTTATAGGCGTAATTTCCAAACTAATTAGTTTGGGTATTATGCCGATTGGCGCCACGTGGCCGATCCGACGGCTACAGATCACAATTACTTTTTCTCTCTCTCTCTCTAAAAATACAGAATTTTTTTTTTTTTTTTGGTCCTTCAATCCTTGGCCCCTGGAACGGTCACGTCGCACCGATCCATAATTAGTTTGGAAACTATATCTATAAAATTTTTATCCTTGTTGCGAATCATAATCAAAACTTAATTTATTGTCTGGATGGATGTCTTAATTTATTTATTTGTCTTTAACTTTTACCAGTTTTTTTTCATTTTGGTCGTGTATTTTTTTTTTCTATTTTTTTTTGCCGTTAGAGTTCTAGCTTTTATATTTCATTTCGGTTAAGTCTCAATTATCTAAATTTTTATTAAAATACAAAACACGTGCGACGTTAACCCTATAAAAGTCTTGTGTATTTGTATAGATCATGGTTATGGTTCGATAGCTCTCAGCCAATCTCAATACTGATTTTGTCAAGTTTTTAGAAGAGTTTGGTAGTACGTCAAACTCAACACAAATTGCGCCAAGTGCCACACAAAAGATTATAGGCAGCGTGTGAGAGATCAACATGATTGAAAATATAGAGGACGATATTAGGGCGGAGAAATTTGGCTTGGCACGAGGTGTGCGCATTTAGAAAAGGTTAGGACAGTGAAAAAATAATTAAAAAAGACCAAGGGTGTAAATAATTTTAGGGTAAACATCAAATACTACCCCTGTAGTTTCAAAATTTTTTACTTTAGTAGCCTTTAGTAGCTTTTAGTTTAAAGTGTATCAATTTAGCACTCTGTGGTTTCAAACGTTCCTACTTTAGTACCCTGTGATTTAAAGTATATCAATTTAGTACTATGTGGTTTTATTTTTTTCTTTTCGTCAGATTTTTTTTCGTTAAATCAGTGATAAAGTTAAAACTGAAAGGTATTAAAGTAAATATTCGAGAAACTTAGGTGGAGTATGTGAAGTTTTTTATATATAATTTAACAAAATGATAACGGAGGAGCTGATGGAAAGAAAAAAAAAATGAAACCACAGGGTACTAAATTAATACACTTTTAATCACAGGGTACTAAAGTGAGAAAATGCGAAACCACAATAGTGATTTTTGAAGTTTACCCATAATTTTAAATGTTAAGGCCTCTTTTGTTATTGTTGTCATTTTTGTCACTTTTTTAAACAGCATTCTATACTTCTGTATAATTTTAATGTGTTGGAAGGAAATTTTTTCTTTTATTGTTATAGTTAGTTAGTTTATAGTACAAATTAAGTAATAGATGACAATTTATTTTTAAAAAATTAANATTATTTTTTTTGTTATGCAAAATTTTATATAGAAATACTAAGAATAAACACGATATCAAACGAGGCCTAAGGATCTGACTGAAGAAAAAAAAAATTACGAACCAAAATAAAAAAAAATAAATCAAAGGTTAGGACCATTTGTGCAATTAACCCTTAATTCTATTTGGTTTTTTGTAAGATAACCTGGAGGGCTAAATAGCTACAAAGTTCACAGTGCTTCACTCAAGAGATTAGCGAGTAGCGAATGATGCTCTTGTATAGCGTTTGGATAAAAAAATATTAAAAATACAAACAGTTAATAAACATTATAAAATGCTTCTTTTAAATTCAAAAAGAGGTGTAGACCGCACCATACATCTTAGGATTGATAAAAATATAAATAATTTATAGTGAAAAAAAAAAATTTGACGTGATAATTACAGTATAAATAGTCTTGAGATGAAGTAGGTAGGGATGTAAATGGGTGTGGATACTAAAATTTTTATCGGAATCCGAACCCGAATGAAACGGATATATCCGATGCTAGATGGATATGGATTCGGATATGGATATCAAAAATAGAAACCTGACAGATATGGGTTCAAATCGGGTTCGGGTTCGGGTTTCGAATTTTTGGTCGGGTTCGGGTTTGAATATGGATTTTTAAAATCCGTCGGGTTCGGGTTTGGGTTTGGAGTCGTGTGTCAGCCAGGTTTGGAGTCGGGTTCGGTTTTTTGAAAATCCGCTCCGAATCCGACCCGTTAACATCTCTATTCTGTAAAATATACACTTTATTTTGAAGTATACCGATATTATTGGTCATAAACTTTTAACAACCAGTCCCCTCATATTGCTAGCTCCATCAGCACTATGTCGTTTTAGACTTTGTTTGGAATTACTGGGAGATTACGTTACGTGTAGTGAAAAAGTATGATGTTCATTTCTGTATATAATATTGCGTTCCGTATATCGTGATGAGTCGGTTATAATATATTTTCTATAGTCCCACTGGAGAACGTAAAAATATATCTCTATATAATTTTACCCCAACATTATTTTTTTATCTAATAGCGTCAGATGGAGCTCAATACCAAACTAAGACTTAGTCTATCGTCACAACTGCCATCTTTGCCCATTATAATTTTGACTTTCACACACACTTTTTTTCAAACATTATAATTTTTTTACTTCCTTAAACCCTTATTTTTTATCTCTCATTTCAAAATTACCAAACATTGAACCCTATTTTTTTTATCTCTCACTTCAAGTTTATCAAACATGCACTTAGTCACGCCATTATCATCTTTGCCAACATTTTTGACCACTATCACTATCTTATACTGAATTGGCTAACTCTCATCACAAATAGCTATCATCACCTTAGTCCACTATAATTAATACTTTGATAGGTACTCTAAAGTAGATAGATTTTATTATGATCCCAAATGTTGATTCTACAGCTGCAATGTGCAAAATCCAATGATTTGCTAAAAAAAAAAAAATTAAAGTTTATCTCCATTTTTTANATATATATATTGTTATGCAAAATTTTATATTGAAATACTAAGAATAAACACGATATCAAACGAGACCTAAGGATCTGACTGAAGAAAAAAAAAAATTACGAACCAAAACAAAAAAAAAAATAAATCAAAGGTTAGGACCATTTGTGCAATTAACCCTTAATTCTATTTGTTATTTGGTTTTTTGTAAGATAACCTGGAGGACGAAATAGCTCCAAAGTTCACAGTGCTTCACTCAAGAGATTAGCGAGTAGCGAATCATGCTCTTGAATAGCGTTTGGATAATAAAATATTAAAAATACAAACAGTTAATAAACATTATAAAATGCTTCTTTTAAATTCAAAAAGAGGTGCAGATCTTGCACCGTACATCCTAGGATTGATAAAAATATAAATAATTTATAGTGAAAAAAAAAATTTGACGTGATAAGTACAGTATAAATAGTCTTGAGATGAAGTAGGTAGGGATGTAAATCGGTATAGATACTCAAAATTTTATTCGAATCCGAACCCGAATGAAACGGATATATCCGATGCTAAATGGATATGGATTCGGACATGGATATCAAAAATAAAAACCCGATGGATATGGATTCGGATATGAATTTTGACTGTACCCGACCCGAACCCGAACCCGACCCGAACCCGACCCAAACCCGAATTTATATTGTATTATATATAATATATATATAAAAATTTGATGTTATATTTGAATTTGCATTTTAAAATTTTAGATTTAATATAATGTATTTTGAAATATTGAAAAAAAAATAATTGTTTCGGGTTCAAATTTTCGGGTTCGGGTTCGGGTTCAGGTTTTGGATTTTTGGTCGGGTTCGGGTTTGGATATGGATTTTTAAAATCCGTCGGGTTCGAGTTCGGGTTTGGAGTCGGGTCTCGGCCTGGTTTGGAGTCGGGTTCGGTTTTTTGAAAATCCGCCCCGAATCCGACCCATTGACATCTCTGTTCTCTATTATTGGTCATAAACTTTTACCAACCAGCCCCCTTATATTGCTAGCTCCATCGGCACTATCTGTGCCGTTTTAGGCTTCGTTTGGAATTATTGGGAGATTACATTACGTGCAGTGAAAAAGTATGATGGAAAAATACCTTGTTTATTTCTGAATATAATATTGCGTTCCGCAGATCATGATGAATTGGTTATAATATATTTTCTACAGTCCCACTGAAAAACGTAAAAATATATCTCTTTATAATTTTATCCCAACTTTATTTTATCTAATAGCATCAGATGAAGCTCAATACCAAACTAAGACTTAGTCTACCGTCACAACTGCCATCTTTGCCCATTATAATTTTGACTTCACACGCACTATTTTTAAAACATTATAATTTTTTTACTTCCTTAAACCCGTATTTTTTTATCTCTCATTTCAAAATTACCAAACATTGAACCCTATTTTTTTTATCTCTCACTTCAAGTTTATCAAACATGCACTTAGTCACGCTATTATCATCTTTGCCAACATTTTTGACCACTATCACTATCTTATACTGAATTGGCTAACTCTCATTACAAATAGCTATCATCACCTTAGTCCACTATAATTAATACTTTGATAGGTACTCTAAAGTAGATAGATTTTATTATGATCCCAAGTGTTGATTCTACAGCTGCAATGTGCAAAATCCAATGATTTGCTAAAAAAAAAAAAATTAAAGTTTATCTCCATTTTTTATTCAAAAAAATAAAATAAAGTTTGTTACTACATCAACAAATCATAAACATGAGATGAACTAATCTAAACGTACCGCATAAATTTTGACCGACGATAAAAATAATGTAGTTGGTTAAAAACTTAATAGTTAGTATTCGAAATTCTAAATTTAAAATTTAGTTGGGTTTATTTTTGAAAAATGAACGAATGACTTGCTAATTTTTTTTGAAAAAAAGAAATGTTAGAAAAGTTCAGGCACGGGTGAGACTACAGAAAATATATTTTTATATCTTTTTATGGATTATTGGAATATAAATAATTATTTGTTTTTTTTTGAGAGTTAGATCCAAAACTAACAAAAGCAAAAGGAAAAGATCTTGGAGATCACATAGAAGAGGATTAAATATTGCCAAAAACATATTTTGTATCCTGCCAGTATCTAACCACAATATGGACATATTTGTTCTAGCAATAGCAGGAATTATTTTGTAAATTCACTCACATAATTAAGCCTATCTCTCCAATCCATTAATAAAAATCCTTAGATATATATAACAAAAGCTCAGGAGTTAGAGATCTTGTAGATTACATCAATCAGGGCACAAGCCACAACATAAAATCACAAACACATCACTGGGTAAAGAGAAAGAAACAGCAACCAATCAGATCTCCTAATTTTTTTTTTTTTTTAATTTGACCATGTCTTCTACATAAAGATACCCAAAAAGATAATAGAAATAAGACCCAGAAAAAAAGAAAGAGAAAATCAACACAAAAAGAAAAGGGAAACTAAATCAGAAACAAAAACCACTACATTTTTTTTTCATTTTTTTTAGTTGTGGAATATATATATATATCTAATGAAGTATTATATATTAATTATCAGCCCCTGATCTTCTTGACCTTGTGCCATGTTTTCTTGCAAGATTCTCCCACCACCTTCACCCCCTTCTTCACCAGATGCTTCAGCTCCTTTGCCCTCTCCTTCAACTGCTCCTCAAATCCCCCCATCTCTCTCTCTCTCTCTCTCTCTCTCTCTCTCTCTTGGGATTTTTCTTTTCTTTAGAATTTATGGAATGAATGGTTTTGGGATGGAGAGAAAGATGAGATAGAGATTGAGATATTTCTCCTGAGTCATTTATAATGGTGAAAGTGTATGGAGAACCCCCAACTATAAGTCTATAACCCATTTTCAAACAGTACTTTAAATTATAATTTATTTTCTGGTGAAATGCATACAGATCCCTACAAACATAATAAATTATAAATATATTCCTATAAAGTTCAATTTTGATATGTTGTCTCTGCAAAAGTTCTAATATTTTTAAATATGTTCCTCTGATTTGTTCTCGTTTGAGAATCATTAGAGAACTGTTTATGTTTTCAGTTTTACCATCACAAATATTTATTCAAAAGTCACAACAGTATAATATAGGAGGATTAAAAATATCAAGTTATCTTATAAATTAAGCAGGGTTAAGTATTTAATCTATAGTGAACTAAAATTTTTTAAATATTAGAACTTTTATAAAAAAACATATAAAAGTTGAGAGAGAGAGAGAGAGAGAGAGAGAGAGTGTTCGGCTACTATGCTATTAATAGCATGAAGCACTTGGTGCTACCAAGTTTTCCGACATTAGATCTACCCTTTTGATCATTTTCACCTGTTAGATCATACTATTCAACTAACCACCCACTCAACCCTATGGGGCCCAGATCATCATAACCGCACATCTCTTAATCCAATGGCCAAAAACTTGGTAGCACCAATGACTTGGTGCTATTAATAATATATTAGTCTAATTATATATATATATATATATATATATATATATATATATATATATATATATATATATATATATATATATAGAGCAGGGCTGCTGTGCTCTCGGGAGCACGGAGGCCTCCGTGCTCCTGAGCCGTTTTTGATGATGAAGTTTCCGAATCGACGATNTTTATTTTTTTATGAAGATTTTCTCATTTTTTTTAAGGATAATAGCACATTTGGTAGTCTTTTCAAACTTTAATTTAATATAATTTCTTGTTCGAATTTTTAAAATTATTATAATCAAATCTTATAATCTAATATAATTGAATAAATATTGATGTATTACTAATATAAAACTAATACAGTAGTATTGTGATTAGTGATGTCCCAAAAATTAATATACTACATTACTTTTTATATTAACGATCCGTCAACATTTATAGTCGACTAATGTGGTTTGTAGAATTTAATTATAATAATTCTAAAAGTTTGAGCCGGAGATGGTAACAAATCAAAATTTGAGAATCAAAGTGTCACCTGCAAATTATTTTTTAAAAAAATTAAGTAATTTTAGACGACTGGAATAATAATTTTATCAAATTAATTCACAAATTTATTAAAATTTAATAGTTTATATTATTTTATAGTAAATAAAAGAAGATTAGTTAACTAATAATAATAACTAATGAAGCTACACTATTTAAAAAAAATATTCAACTTAGTGAATTCTAAAAATTCAAATTAATGAAATTAAAAGTTAACAAATTGGTCAATTTTACACCTAAATTAAAGGGTGAATTTTCGTTGGGATTCCATATCCGTACGACACGTGGCTTCATCTCGTTGGTTGCGAGGTTGGCTCGATAAGCATGCATAACAATAACTGGTGGGATGATAATGAATGAATGTTGTTACGCATTTTGTTATGATTTTTCTAATTTTTTCGGTTCTTATATATATATNTACACGTCACTCAACTATATATATATATATATATATATATATATATATATATATATATATATACACACATTTCACTATGTATATATACATTGACCCCTCAATCCTAGACTTATACTTTTTAAAATATTTGAACTACTTAAATTAAATAAATTTAAAATTATAATAGTAATTATTTATTTGTTAGAGATTTCTGTAAAATAATGATTATTCTTAACCCTAGTCTTAGCTCAAAATAGGGACTTAAATTAAATAATATGTGAACTTTAATTTACCCCCATATAGTTTAGCTCATTTTTATTTTGTCACTCTGCGTGATTTAAAAATTACTTGCCTATCTCTGTTGTTGTCTAAAAAATTTACTATCGAATAAGATATTAAACTTTTTTTTTTGAACTACAGAATGGTTAAGTGTAATTATTTGAACCACATGATGACAAAATAAAAATAAACTAAATCACGAAATAATTAAATTTAATTTTTCGAATCATAGAATGATAAAGTAAAATATATTTTTTTTGTTGAAAAGTAGTTAGAGCTAGAGAAAAAAAAAAGGCAATTTTAATTAAGTGTACACGAAGAAACACAAAATCCAGTTATTTAAATAACTTGCTAATAGATTATCTAAGAGGTGTTTGGTTCCTCACAAAAGCATGAAAAAAAAAAAAAAGTTTCTATGAAAATTAATTTTTTCCATAAGTTTTATTTTCTGAATAAAATTTTTTGAAAAACAAAAACACTATTTCTTTAATAAAATCTTAAAAAAGATTCTAAGAAACTACCATGTTAAGAAACCAAATAGAAGAAATATGCCTTTTTTATATATATTGAAAAATCAAACACCCTAAGATAGCAGTAGATTCTTATACCTGGCACACGTGCGACGTGTATGAAATACTCATTCAATATGATCTACGGTTTTAAAAAATAAATACTACAAAAAAATTGACTTCTTGTGACAGTTGAGTATAGGATTTTTGAAAACTTGCTCACTAGAAAGGAAAAGTGAAAAAAAAGAAAAAGAAAAAAAGACCATTTCTAGTAGAAATGGTAAAAGATTTGGTGATTGCTGATTGGTGATCGGGGCTCGTATTTCCAACTATGTTTATTTTTTAAAAAATAAACGAAACGGATAGCATATTATCTTTCTCTTTCAAAAAAATAAAATACATTGCCTTAAATAGGGTACACATTTATCAAGTAATAAATGTTTATTTAACATTTCGTAAAATTATTCTTTCTTTTTTTTAAAATTAGTAAGTTCTTTTTTTTTTGAGAAATAGATAGCATGCTACCCACTTTGTTTATTTCATTTAAAAATAAACTTAGCTAGAAATGTGAATTAACTAGGATTCGAACTTGGGGCTTCGGGTACCAACCATCAAGCCCTATACCACTTGCGCTAGAGACGGTCGGTAATTAGTAAGTTTTAGTTGGTACAATTGTTGATTTGTTTTCAGCAAAATCATGCGGTTGTAGTGCACAGAACTATAATTTAAAGAATATATACGTTATTTTTTTTCCTCCAAAAAATCTTCTATTTTATATTGTACCTGGTGTATTCTTAATTAATATTAGTGCTAATTTGTTTTAAAATTTAGGAACTCGAACTCGCAACCTCCTTCCTTATTGCAAAATTAATAGCACAAATTCTATTTCACCTTGTAACATAATAAACTGATGATAATTAATGCAATTGGTCATTTTATTTCAAATAAATAATTGAAAAATCATGCAACAGCAATGCACAAAACTACAATTTAAAGAGTAATTTTTTTTCTAAAAAAAAAATGCAGCAAAATAAAATGGTCCCGGCGGGGCTCGAACCCGCGACCTTCGGCTCATAAGACCAACGCTCTAACCAACTGAGCTACGGGACCAACACACATAAATTAGAACAAAAATCAATAAGTCGCAATACATCAAAGCTCTTTATTTTTCCACTAGTAAACCAATAATCAAGACATAATAGTGGATTGTAAAATTATCGCATTATACACCGAATGGATAACTATCGAAGAAGCCAAGTTTCCAGTCCAACAATATACAGATCCCAGTATGCAGCCAATTATGAACAGCTGCAGAGAATTCTCCACAGAAAAGTGAGCTGCACTGAAGACGCAAGAACTAATAATTACTGCATTCCACCATTTCATCTTCGAGGCAAGCGAAGTTAAAAGATACCCGCGGTAGATGGTCTCTTCAAGTGCCGGAGCAATGAAGCAATAGAGAACGAAGCATACTGCTTTAGATTGCGAGCTATCCGATAGTATTTCCTTCAAAACAGGACTGGTTACATCCTGCGAGATGCGACAAAGGTATTAGCTCAAAGGAATTGTTAATCACAACGGTAAATCATTACGCTTTATTTCTGATTAATGACAGTACTAAATCATATGTTCATTCCTTAACGCACCGACTTACTACTAAACCATTTAAACCCTACACAAGGTACTTTAAAATCTTATATTATAACTGACATTAAATTTGTTCAATGTGTTGGCCCTTACGAGAAAGCGCATAAGTAGCTTCTTTTTAAGTTCACTGCCTATTTTTTCATTTCTGAGCAGTAGCAACTTACTCTAGATACTATGAACTCGTCAGCGAGGGCAGAAGTGAGCAAAACCAATGCAATCAGAAGTCCCGCACCGATTATGCTTGCTTTTACCAAACTTCTCTGCTCTGTAAACAGCTTTTCAACGAAGAAACTTGAGATCGCATGCTGGGGCTTCACGGTGAAATGCAACAATGCTAGAGCCCCCAAAAACTCCGTTGTCTGAAGCAAAGCGGTCGATGCAACCTGCATTCCTTCGCCATTAGTTACTTGACAAACTAGAACATATCATAAAGAAGATGCTCACCGTCGTCAGCGGATCGAGAGTTGATTGATGAAGCACCTGAGCGACGATGGAGAGTCCTCCAAAACTCAAGGGAATATGTAGGATGAAGAAATACGCTGCAAATGTAGTCCATGTGTTCTTTGCATCCCATGGTGTATCCGGCAACAATACTGAAAAATCCTGTAAGCAGGAGTCTAGTTGAGACAATTGCGTATTCACAACTTGTTGGCTTAAAGGGCTCAGCATCCTACCCTGTGAGTCACAATCAAAATTCGTGGGCACTGTTCCCGCACTCTCTAAGTGAATTAGTTGCATATTTCTAACAGCTCGAACTTTTATAATTAATGGCTAGCGCCAACGATCCGTCAGAACTGTCGCTCACTATCACTTCCCCGAGACCGACACAACCATATATTTAATTGCGGTCATTTAGGAAGAGTGGCTGAGAAAAGAGATTTTGTCTAAGGGATGTCTTCGCAGAAGTAATTGGGCGCGGCGCATCTATTTCAAAATTATGATGAAACGATTTCATGATTTGCATGCTTAAGATGCGTAATATCTGGCGCTGATACACCGCCGCATCCCTTCGCATGCATGAGCAAAAAATAGCACTTCGTCCCGTATAACATAGCAATGTACTCTGACTAGTTATGAACCGCCTTCGACAATGACGACAACAATCAAATCGGTGAGATATTATTGCAAACTATGCACTCGACAAAAATCCACCATGAGGAAAGCAAATAAAACAAATTACCCAGAAATAGCCCGTGATTACGGAAATTTGAGAGCAAGAGAATTGATGCGGTCATTACCTCGAACAGGTCATGTGCGCCTCTCTTACTGGAGCAAGAGCGAGAGGAAACTAAGCCATCACTCTTACGAAGAACACGGGAGAAAGAAACCAAGTTTAAAGAAGATGGTGACGCAAGAAACAGGGGATTTGTGGTTCTTCTCGTGGCGACAACAGCGCCGGAAAGTTTAGGGCGCGAGTGAGGAAGTGCGGCCGCAAACATTCTTTTTTTCTCACACTCTTCGATCCACAGTTTCAGATTTTTAATAGGGGGGCCACAAGAACAGATAAGAGTCAAAGATCAAATTTTTATCTGTGGGATAGTACTGTACATATAAACATTTCCCGCCTCTTCTGGGTTGTTCCATCATTCTCGCGCGCACAATCTTTTTTTTTTTTAAATATTATATTTTTATTTTTTCCCGAGCTTCTTCTTCTTCCAACTAAATCTTGACAATACTGACAGCTGTTCATGAGCGGGCTTATATTTGGCTCAATATGAATTCGAGATTGAACGCTTATTTTAATAAATAAGTCGAATACAAAGAAAATTTTAATTCAAAATCTTAACAAGTCAAACACGAGCCGGGTTAGCTTTCTCGTGTCCGTCTCGAAATAGGCCAAGTTTCTACTATTTGGATAATAGGGCAATACAAGAGCTATATTTTGTTCGTTTTTAATATATATATATTTTAAAAACGGACCGTTTTACTATCGTGTTGTTTTCTATGATAGAGCTTCCAAATTGACGATCGGCTCCGTTAAATATGATCTAAACCATTTAAACTACCTAGAAATCAAATTTCACGCACTTTCGATATTGTTCTTTTATCCATCTAGTGAATAGAAAATAAATGGTTGAAAATGAATATTCTTTAAAAAATGATGATAGGAGTCTTGTAATCAAGATCAAGAGTATAGATCTTGTTTTAAATAGTTTAAAGAATTTTTTAACAAAAATTCAATTGATTTGGATATCTTTACACCGTTAAACGAGAAAACGTCTCTTATCCACCATTAAAATTACAAATTTTGAAACCCTTTGATCATTAGGCAAATGATGTCGAAAAAATTTAAAATTTGATTTCTAAACACTTTAAGTGGTATAGATCATGTTCAACGGAGCCGATCGTCAATTTGGAAGCTCTATCATCGAAAACAACTCGATAGTAAAATGCCCCGTTTACTATCGAGAGTATTCTAGCTCAACTATATATATATATATATATATATATATATTTTAAAGTCTTATAAGATTATAACCACAACAAGTGATCAGAACAACGGCATATTTAATAACTTCAATTGAGACTAATTAAACTATCTGATAAAATTTAAAGAGTTTAATTGTTAAAATTGAAAGTTAAAATGTCTACTTACAAAAAACTAAAGTTCCAGAGATCTCTGTAATTTTTATCTTTTTAGTAATTCGGATAATAATCGTTAGCTATGTGCTTCCTGTTAATTCAGTGCTTGTTAAATAACGTTGCTAATTTCTTTTTAAAACAGTAAATTTGATAATAATATAAAATTAATTAAAAAATAATAATTTAGTTATATCTTTGGAAAAAAAAAAATACAGATAGCAGATAAAAAAATAGATTTAAACTACAGTGTAAAGAACTAGAAATTGATAAAAAAAAAAAATGATAGTATAATGCTGTATTTGAAATTAAAAATAATAGTAAAGCACAATATAGTAGGGTGTACTTAAGCCATCTAATCAATTCAATTCAATTTAATCTTAATTTAAACTTAGAATTATTCATTGAATTTTAATTTTTATAATTTCTAATATAGTAGTTTACTTTGAAATAGACCAATCGGGGATTCAAAATCGAATTGGGCAATAAATAAATTTGGGCAGTCCAATTCCAGAGTAGAATGAAAATCTCCGGAATAGCATGAAATGGAAATCGAAACCTGATTCCTATAGAAGAAACAACAACTATCGAAATCAATGTATCCTATTGAGATTTTATAGTTTAAAATAGGCGAACCTAACATGCCCTTACAAAAAAACAAAAAAACAAAAACAAAAAAAAAAAAAAAAAAAAAAAAAACTAGTGTCAAAACCTACTTTAAAAAAGGAGACACCATGAAAATTTAAAATGTAAATCGTTAACAATAGCTTTTCTCCTGGAGAAAAGCTAAGAATTTAATACAACTACATGAAATGAAAAGAGAATGAACAAAAGAAGAGGTTTTCCATCAAGTCTCAATTAGCTTCGCTAAACAAAACTGCAACAGGTTAAATCATATGGTCCCAGAACAAATGTTTGGTCACCACACGCCGAAAAAATAAAACAAATAACAAATCGAAGAAGATCGAAAGGAGCAGCAACTCGGCGATCCCCTACTCGTCTTTCTTGCTAACTCCGGTATCTTTCGACGACTTCCTCTTCATCCGGCTAAATGGCCCCACCGTCCGATCCATTACGTACATGAAAATCACCTGGCTCCAAGACCTGTAGGCATTCAAGTTCTCGTAGTACTCGGGCGCAATCTCCTTGACCTTGTAAAGCCTGCTCCCCGGTATTCTAGGGAAATCGTGGTGCTCGTTATGGTACCCCACGCTCCACGTCATCAGATTCAACGGCCCGTAGTACGAATACGTCTCCTGATCCGGATTAAACACATAGTGCTCGGAGATAAAGTGACCCGCCATCGGGTGCATACCGCCACCGACGAACGTCGCGAGTATTAGATAAGCGAAAGATTTCCAACCCCAGAAGTAGACCAAAGAGGCATCGAGGGTGAGCTGGATTGCCAAATTGGTGAATTCCCACAAGCCAGGGGGTTTAGGCTTGAGGAAGAGGGGCCGGAGAGCGTAAAAGAAGAGCTGGAATACGACCCAAACGGATTTTGCAATGGCGTTGGTGACTACACGGGCTTCGGCAGAACTCGGAATGTCCATGTCGATCCCGTCGACGCCTTGAAAGCGGTGGTGTTCCAAGTGGTATTTTTGGAATGTTACAGACATGGGGACGCCGATGGGGAGGTTGGCGAAGATGCCGAGCCAGCGATTGTAGCAGGGGGTCGAGAAGGCGAGGTTGTGGCTGAGCTCGTGGATGGCTAGGAAGAGGTTGTGGTTTAGGAAGGAGCCGAAGAAGTATGCGACTGTCAATATCTTCAGCCAGCTCGAATTGTGGAGGTAGGTCGCAGTCCATAGCTGAACAAATACAACCGCGCTTATCTGCATCAAAGATGTCAGATAATAAGATTCTATAACAGATCAAAAGAAAGGAAGGATATAAGTTAGCGTCGTGAAATTTGTTTCGAAATTTTAGCAGTTATGGTCATATCCATTTAGAATTTTGAATATTGTACTACATTACAGATCTATTATTCTCCGAATGTAGTATAATAAAGCATGATATCACAGATAACTAACAGAATAAAGGCTATGTTGTCAATATGAATAATTAACCCACAAACTTGATGAATACTCGAAGAAAAGTAAACGCCAAAACACGACTCAAGTTAAAAAAGGCTCCTTATCATTACCAATCAAAAGGCTTACTCATAGCTAGTATAAGCTATTGATTACCATTCAATACTTAAAAACCAATCAATCAGAGAACCAAAAAAGCAAGACACTCTTCTCCTCTCTTGAAAATTTTGTCCTCGTCGTAATAAAAATTCCGTAGGGCGCATCCTGCATTACTGAACCGGAAAGAAACAATAAAACTGCACCCAAATATTTTGAGACACTGATGAAGCCCCAGAAATTCAATCATATTATCAGTTTTAGGCAAAAATATATGGCAAGATCAAGAAAATGAACAAAATTTGAGGAATATATACTATGGTGCTAAGGAATTAGTATAAGCTATTATATTTTGTTGCATTAAATCTAAGCATTGTCCAGCATTGTCAATCGATACCGTCAGATTTCAGAGTTTTACTCCATAAACTCAAGACCCACATCATCTCCCCTCATTTCTTACCCAAGAGACTATTAATGATATCGCGTTCTTCAAATGCAACAGCTTTGATCCTTTAGAGCTCCCCAAAAGCCCGAACGCAGTTTTAAGTTCCGCTGCTCTGATGCTAGTTTTTGGCATTTGAAGTAGAGCATAGCTCTCCAAAAGCACTTTTGAGATTACTCAGGGGTCTAAAGCCTCAAAGAGGTCGCGAACAGTTTCCCAAATCAGGCCTAAGACTCGGAAGATCCCAAAAGAGGAGATAATCACACAAGACAAAGCTAGTGCCAAGGGATTGGGCGTTACAAATCATTTTACTCTGTTACTCTAACACACAATCCACCAAAGAAGATACAATCGGTTTTCTAGCTCCTTCTCCAAAACTCCAACCATAGCATCACCAGATTCACACCTGATGAAGCAAATCACGAGCAAATCCAACGAAACCCAGGCATCAAATATCACCGAAAGATCACATTTTTTCGAACCTAAGCCTAAGTTTAAGCAAAATCGAACAAAAAATAGTGATCACAGATCACACATTTCCGAATCTAAACGCCAATTCGAGCGAAATCCAACAAAACCCAGTAATAAAAAAATCACCAAAAAGGCCACATTTTCCCGAATCTGAGCACAAATTTGAGCAAAATACGACAAAACCCAGGCATCAGAAATCACGAAAAAGATCACATTTTTTTTCCGAATCTAAACCCAAATCGGAGCAAAACCCAGGTCTCACCTTGAGAAACGCCAATGGATCGGGGCCGAAGAGCTCCTTGATTTGGGGGTATTGGGAAAGGATCTGTCGCCTTCGCGAGGCGTGGGGCTCGTCCGTGTATGACCAGAAAAAGTCCGTCGCCATTACCCCTTCCTCCCTCTCCTCCCCTTCCCTCCCCATCCCCATTGCTCTTCCTCTCTCTCTCTCTCTCTCTCTCTCTCTCTCTCAACAATGGCTCCTCGTCTCAAGGATAATGTAGCGGAGAGAGAGAGAAGAGGAGGAGGAGGAGGAGGAGGAGGAGAGAAGGGATTGAGAATGGGGAGGCATTGGTGGAGGAGATGCGTTGTGTGGGCTTAAATAAGGAAAAGGGCAAAACCAAACTAAAAATAAAAATAAAAATAAAAATAATGTAATAATGAAAAAACGACCCCGAAGGAACCGGGGTCAACAAGGGGTGGGTTCTCTTATAATTTGTATGGTAATGACTCCTCAAAAAAAATTAAAAAAAAAAAATTGTAAACTTTTTAATAGTTTTTATTTTTAGATAAAAAATAAAATAAAAAATAGAAAAGTTTTTTTCTAATAAAATTTGAAAATAAAAAGTTAAAAAAATTTATTTTTTCTGATAATTAAATGAACAGAAAATAGTTTTTTAGGTAACAAAAGTTATTTTCAAAACTTTGTAACGAAAAATCAAACACCCATGCATCTCAAGTTTTAAAAATTTCAATCCCTACGAGTAATTTAGAAGTGAAATTTTTTGTACAACACAATTTATAAAAATTATATAGATTTTTGTACATAGAGCGATCATCTATATCATCATCCAAAAGGGCATTGAGATGTATTATGTATATGTAGTATTTTTCTTTTTAAGGAAACAAGCTCGTCTAACATGCTACTACTTGGGAACAAGAAAATGCTAAAATGTGAAATATCCAATTATTACAAAATTATTAGGGGACATGGACGATCAAGATTCATTAAATCGGATCAAATTCAATTATCAAACTATATTATTTATAAACATTTAAAATTATCATGAATGAAAGAATTTTTAAGTATCTAACCCTTACTTATCTAAAGAATATTGGCATTTCAGTATTTAGTTCCCATAATCATGTTATTTTAGTTTTACAAGAATATAAAGTGGTGTATTATTTTGTTAATTAATTTTAGATAATGTTAGCAATAATGTGAACATTTTTGTTCTCTTCAATAATCATAAGAAATTTATTTTTCGGTCATATTGAAATAGCTTAGCTTAGCTGAGAGAGAGAGAGAGAGAGAGAGGGAAATTTAAGTTTTTAGATTAGAAATATGAAAAGATAACGAAAGAGCGAAAGCTTAGCTTAATTGTCACCAAAAATAAGGCTCAGGTAGAGATGCTTCAAACAAACGGGAAACACACATTAAGTGCGTGTTTGGTTTGAAGTCGAAATCGTAATTAGAATCGAAATCGAAATAAGCTAGGATCGGAATCGGAATGACTCATTATCTAATTCTATTTGATTCATTACCTGAATCGGAATCGGAATAAATCATTCTCGGTGTTTGGTTCAGATAGATATAAAAAAAGTAATCAAATTAATATACTAACTTTATCTTTATAATATATTAATTTAAATGCAAACTGAAAATTAAATATTAAAAATTTACATCAAAATTTTGAAATAATATCAAAATTTAAATTTTTTAAAAAATTAAACTTTGAAGTTTGAGTGGAAATTCAAAATATAAAACTAAATTTTGATTTATTCAAATTCAAACTTGAAATTATAATTTAAATTTTAATTTGAATCCATAAATTTAATTTAAGTTGTAAATAAAATTTGAATAAAATTTTATATAAATTAAAATTTAATTTAAATTCAAATTCATAATTTAGATTCGAAATATTTGATTTAATTTAAATTTTTAATTCAAGTTCAAATTAAAATTTTAAATTATATATTTAATTTCTAAATTTAATCTCATATCTTAATTAAAAAAGTTAAAAAATATTCATTCCGCCCAGATTCAACTTCCAATCCGACCTTCTAGACCGGATTGGAAAAAGAGGCGATTGAGGGATTTCCATTCCATTCGGGAATCGGAATCGGAATGGGACTCCCGTATATCAAACGCCTATAAATGGATTCGCCCATTCCGATTCCGATTGCGGGGTAAAAAAGAAGTGAACCAAATAACGCCCTAACAGTACTAAACTTAGATAATATGGTGGTTAAAAGTGTACTTTTTATATTATGGAAGACTAAAACTTTAAAAGAGTTTTTATTTTTTCTTTTTTTACACTATAAAATTACAGTTGTAACTCTCACAAAAAAAACATGTAGCTATATATTTTTTCTTTCGCGATTACAATGACAAATTTAAAGTATTGGAGGAGAAAAAATTATGAACGTTTTAAAATTTTTAGACCTTTCAAAAAATAAATTTTGTATTTTTAACCACCGCATTATCAAATTTAACCTTAATGGAAGTTTTTATATGTGTTGTGGTGTTGGTGGGTGTCGACGTGAATATAAAATCTCGTGTACACCTAGAGATGTCAATGGGTATAGATACCCAAAATTTTTTTAGAATCTGAATTTAATGGTGCAAATGTATTTGCTGTTACACTGATATGATTTTAGATATGTATATAAGAAATAAAAAATGATATATTCGGATATGGGCATGAATTCTATCTTTACCCGATCCAAACCATCATATGTATAAATAATTGATATTACATTTGAATTTATATTTTACAAATTTAAATTTTAATATATAATATATATTGAAATATGGCAAGAGAGAAATGATTAATTCTTGTTTGAGTGTTTGTGTTGGAGTTCAGGTTTTTAATTTTTTTTTTATTGAATTTAGCTCTTTATATGTAATTTTAAACACTATCAAATTCAAATTTGAATTTCAAATTTAATTATCAGATTTAAATTGAAATTTAAAAAAATTCACTCCAAATCCCATCCATTCCAGTGTGGTGCCCAAAGTATGTTGGAATTTTATTTCCAGCTATTGGTCCAAATTACTAAACTGGAATGTCAGCATCATTCCAACAACATGTCACGTGAAGGGACCAGCGGCTTAAAGTTATGTAAATCATCCCAAGTGATTCTCTCTTTATATGTATGACTTTTAAACATGGTTGTGGTTACATTTTATGGGCTTAATTTGGAAGCAGTTTGTTTTTTCTTCTCTCCAAAATAATAAATTCTTTATTCTAAATGCATATTTTTTCAATTTAAATATGTATAATATTTTCGCGCAGCAAAACACAAACTTTATTTCATTTTTTGATAACTTTTATGGCTAAAAATTGGATCGTCGTGTTTTATATAGAAAATTTTTGCTTTCGGAGCGCTCACGTGTTAGAATTATAAATAATATATACAAGTGATTATTCAGTATATTACTAATTTTTTTTAAGAAAAAAAATAGTTTGTTACCTGCTTTCTTCAATAAAAATATAAATTAGACTAAATGGGTGAGACAATAGTGTCACAAAAAAAGAAAAAGAAATGCTAAATTATAAAAAACCTCCTTATTAATACTCACTTTTTTCACTTTCCTCTTTGTCCTTTGAAAATCTATACTTTACCCTCTTAAAAAAAGAAAAATGTTTACAGCAAGACACATTATGACAAAATAACCAAAGTATCCCTCATCCTCTTCGTCTCCTCCCCAATCCGCTCCACAGTCGCAACCTCTCTTCCTCCGTTCTTCGCACCTTCCTTGGCTTCACCTCCGACTCCATTTTCTTCGCCTGCTCCTCCGCTCCTCCAGCACCCTCGCGGCCCTCCATTTCGGCGACTATAAGGAGAAAGATCAAGGTGGACATGGACAGAGTGGTGGGCGAGTGTGAGGGCAAGGCTGCGGCGAAGGATGAGGTCATGTGTTTGGGCGAGGGCGAGGTGGCGGCCGAGGACGTTGGTGAGAAAAGATGAGGATTTCAGTAGTATTTTGAATATAGAAAATAAAATATAAACGGAACTCTAACGGAATACTAACGACGAGGGCCGAAATGAATATTTTTCATTTTTTAAAGAAGCAAACTGTAAATTTTCAAAAGACTGAAAAGAAGAGTAAAAAAGTGGATATACATAGAAAAAATTTCTGTAATTTAGCCAAAAATAATAAAAAAGTTTGCAGATTAGGATACATCATGTGCCTGCCTATGGTACAGTGTTCTTGTATTGAATACGTTCACAAATAGTTAGAAAAGAAATCCACAGCAAGCAATTACCTCACCAGATATCTAACAAAAAAATTAATCAACTTTTCATCTAAAATTATCTCTAGCCTGCGGAACACCCTTCTATCATTGTGACGGCCAAAAGTTGGAATCTTCTCCCAGGGCTTTTTTCAACTTCTATATACAGTGCCTATAAATTGTTTATTTTTAAGTAACTAAAATAAACATATTAGCTGAATTTAGGCCTTATTTGTAAGGATCCGATCTGGTAGTAATAATAATTCTCTCGTTAGGGGGACCCAATCATATACAGTTCCAGATTCACCAAGCAGTGATACCAAATATAACGATCCGACCTGCTAGCAAATAATAACTCGTTGGACCCAATCAGCTGCCCAAAATACTTAAGCCCAGTTATTATTACTAGTGTGTCCGTTACTTATAAACACATCAGACTCTCCCACATCATCCGATGTGGGACTATTGAGATGTTACATTATTTACAATCTTTGTTATTTTATTTTTTAAAAATAAATTTTTAAATAAAATAGTGTACAAGGGAATATGTTTTTTTTTATAAATGGAATCAATTTTTTTTTGCTTTTTAATTTTTTTATACAAGTTGTTATTCATTATTTGGCTGTAGTGTGTTACAAGCTAATTAATTATGATAAGAAAAGATAAATCATTTCAATAGTGTATCAAATTGTATAGAATTAGCGTTAATTAAAAAATTAAGAAAACAACAATGATGTAAAACGAGATCTTAATTTATCTTATTGTAAAGACAATACTCAGAATAAAAGTCGCCCCGGTAAGACCATTGGAGCATCTCTCCGAATTTTATTTAGGAGATTTTTTTTATTTAGAAGAGGAGAAAAAAAATAGGAGTACTTTTTATTTATTATTATTATTATTTAAAGTTACGGAGTATGGTAGGTATGGTGTTTTTCCTGCATAAGCGAGTATCAACTGTCTAACGGCATCTCTCTACCAGCAATGCTACCTCTACACTTCGGTTTATAGTCTTACATTCTTAACTCGATCCGCTTACTTGTCTAATCATTTTTTTGTATTAAAAATTCAAAGAAATTTTTCAGATCGTTGGATGTAAATAGCGTGAGATATAGGGCCTGTTTGGCCTAGCTTTTGAAAAAATAATTTCTGTAAAAATGATTTTAGTTTGGAGAATTGATTTTCATGAAAAGCTTTAGAGCGTTTGGTTGAATTTAGAAAAAAATAATTTTTCTAAAGTAATTTTCTAAAGCTGTTTGGCAAAAAAATTTTGATTTTGCATATATTAATATTTTACTAAATTTTATTTTTAAAATAATTTAAAATTTAAATTTTAATTAAAAATTTAAATTTTAATTAAAAGTATAATTTTAAAATTTCAAACTTGTACAAAAATAAATTTGAAATTTCAAAATTTTAAATTTAAAATTTGAATTTTTAAATCTAAATTTCAAATTTCAAATTTCAAATTTCAAATTTCAAATTTCAAATTTAATTTTAAAATTTTAAATTAAAATTTCAATTAAAAATTTAAAAGCTTAAAATTTAAAAATTTGGAAATTTTGAAATTAAAATTAAAATTAAATCAATTTAAATTTAAATTTTGGAAAATTGAAAACTTAAAATTAAATTTAAAATTTAAAATTTTGGAATTGAAAAATTAAATTAAAAATTTAAAAATTTGAATTTTCAAAATCAAAACTTTAAATTTTAAATTTTAAATTTGAAAATTGAAATTTAAAATTTTAAAATTTAAATTCAAAATTCAAATTTTAAAATTTCAAATTTAAATTTTGAATTTTGAAATTTAAAAGTAAAATTAAAATTTAAAATTTAAAATTTTGAATTTTGAATTTTGAAATTTAAAATTTGAATTTTAAAATTTGAAATTTTGAGATTTGAAACTTAAATTTAAATTTTTAAATCTAAATTTTAAATTATAAATTTGAAAAGTTGAGATTTAAAAATTCAAATATGAGTTTAAAATTTCAAAATTTAAATTTAATGTTAAATTTATACTTTGAATCTAAAATAAAATTAAAATTTAGAAATTTGAGTTCAAAATCAGAATCAGTTTTGGAGAAACAGCTTTTTTTTGTTTCTGATTCTGGAGCTTTCAAAATCAGTTTTTTGATTTTAAAAAGTAGAATCAGATTTTCAGAATGTCACTTCCAAACGCTCTACTGAGCTCAAAAGTAATTTTGGTCTCAGAATCGCTTTTGAATAGCTAGGCCAAACACCCCCATATACTCCTCTATGGAATATACAAATCACAATTTTCTTTGAATATACCACAGGACTGACCACGCGAACAATCCAAATTTTTAATGAGCAATAAAATAGCTGATTGTCGGTATCCTTGTAAATACAGATAGTATTATTAGAAGATTAGTGGTATACTTATAAATATTTTTATAAAATTTTCTGTAAATATAAATATGTAAGCATGTCTATAAAAAGCTTGTAAAATTGTAAGCTTGGAATAGCATTACTCGTAGGGCATGTTTGGTTTAGGAGAGCGGGAGAGGAATTGAAATCATAATAGAAATGAAAATGGGTAGGAATTGAAAACGAATTGATAAAAATAATAATTTGTTTGGTCCATAAAAGGAATAAAAATCGAAATTAGAATCATTTCCAAGTTGAAATTCAAAAAAGTAAATTTTTATTCAAAATTTTAATCTAATTTTGAACTTAAAATTTAAATTTACAATTTCAAAGGTGAAAGTCAAATTTAAATTTAAAAATATTAAATTAAAATTTAAAAAATTAAAATTTAAAATATATTTTAAATTCAAATATGAAATTATGATTTAATGTAATGAATTTATATTATTTATATTTAAATTGAACTAATTATTGGTAGAAAAAAAAATTTCAGTCACTCTTGAATCAAAGTTGTCAATCACTATTGAATCAAAGTTAGCTACCACGATGGAGGTGCGAGTTACTTTTGAGAGATTTGAATTCCCTCCAAATGAAAATTGAAACACTAACCTCTCGATCCAAATACTAATAATGAAAATGACTTATTCTGATTTTCATTCCAAGCCTCAAAACACTTCAAACCAAACATGCCCGCGAACAGAATTGGCGATAGAGGGTTGCAAGTTCCACTGCTCATATGAGATGCATTAAATAAATATTTTGCTTGGGGGGACCAGGATAAGAATAGCTTCGAGTCATGATAAAGCCCTTAAAAAAGGGGTTGGGACAAAATTGGCCTGCGCACACCGACTCTTAGTCAGAATATATATATGTTCAGGCATTGCGGCCTGAACCAAATTTAGCAAATTTGATCGAACTAAGATCAAATCAAATAATTCAATCCCCATCCCGCCGGGCCTTTCTTTTAAGGGCCCGACCAAAGCGAACGAAGGAGTTGTCCAGTATTGAGACCTATTTAACGCTAGTAAACAATACCGAGTTGAGACACTAATAGACAATACAGAGTTGACGCAAAAGTAGACACGGATATGCTTATTCGTCTCTCCCTGGCATCAAAGAAAATTTAATGTAACAGAATTATTGCCATGTGCGAAACGTAATTATTATAAACGAAAACAAATAAAATATTTTTCTATCGTACCTTCTCGCAGTACATACTGCGATCTCCCCCACAAATCCTGAACAAAGTCTAAGCTGACAAAAACCTAGGTCGGGCCGAGTTTTCACTATGCGGAACAAACTATGAAGTACAACAATCTAGGCGAGCATCATCCTACAATCTATCTATGGGGGTGTTTGGCCTAGCTTTTAAAAATCGCTTTTGGGTTGAAAAGTAATTTTGGGCTCAATAAAGCGTTTGGCAACTTATTTTTAAAATCTGATTCTGTTTTTCAGAATCAGAAAATTAATTTTGAAGGCTTCAAAATCAGAAGCAAAAAAAAACTGCTTCTTGAAATCTGATTCTGATTTTGGACGCAAACTTCAAATTTTTATTTTTATTTTAAATTCAATGTTTAAATTTAAATTTAATTTTAAATTTTAATTTTCAGATTCATTTTTAAATTTTTAAATTTTAATTTTTAAAATTTAAAATTTAAAAAATAAATTTCAAACTTTAAATTTTAAATTTTTAAATTTTTAAATTTTTAAATTTTAAATTTTAAATAATTTTTTAAATTTTAATTTTAATTTTTTAATCTTAAATTTTAAATTTAATTTTTAAATTTAAATTTTAAAATTTTAACATTATTTTTTAAATTTAAATTTTTTACATTTTAAATTATTTTTTAAATTTCAATTTTAAATTTTAAATTATTTTTTAAATTTAAAATATAAAATTTAAATTATTTTTTAAATTTAAATTTTAAATGATTTTTTTAATTTAAATTTTAAATTTCATAATTTTAAATTTTAAACTTTTAAAATTTTAAATTATTTTTTAAATTAAAATATCAAATTTTAAATTTTGTACAATTTTGAAATTTAAAAATTTTAATTTTAATTGAAATTTAAATTTAGATTTTTAAATTATTTAAAAATAAATTTTAATAAAAATATTAATTTATGCAAATATCAAAAAAATTTTGCCAAACAGCTTTTTAAAATCATTCAGAAAAATCACTTTTATCTAAACTCAGCCAAAACGTTTTACAGCTTTTAACCAAATTCACTTCTCCAAACCAAAATCACTTTTTCAGAAATCACTTTTTGAGAAGCTAGGCCAAACAGGCTATATATATATATAAATATATATAGAAAGTTGGACTAGGCTACTATTAGTAGCAAAATCTCATTGTTGCTATCAGTTTTTTAGCCTTTAGATCAACTCTCTTCATTATTTCAAACCATTGGATTAAATACTATAACCTAGTGGGGAACCATTCACCCTAGGGGGACCACTCAACTCTAATCGACTAATATCATCCTAACCCCTACAATTTTTCATCCAATGGTTAAAAACTTGATAGCAAAAAGAGCGTTTTACTCATTACTATTAATAGTATTCCAACCTAATTTTTATATATATATATATATATTATATAATATAATATATATATATATATATATATATATATATATATATATATATATAATTATACATACTCTTATTATCTCTCAATAACTGAGACACGTGGCGGCGAGGGCTGAGGCGTTGGCGCGAGCGGGGGGCGGGGGCGCGAGCGGGGCGAGCGCGGCGCGGGGGCGGGAGCGAGCCGAGAGCGAAGAACGCGGCGCGGCAGGGTGGGACGGGTGCATGCGCTGCGGACGGACCCGAGCCGAGGGCCGGAGGGGCGAGGGCGGGCGCCGGCGCGGGCGCTGCGAGGGCCTGAGCGCGAGCGGCGCGGAGCCGAGGGGCGGAGCGCAGGGCGCGGGCGACGTCGGCGCGGACGCTGGCATAGGCGGGAGCGCGAGCGGCGCGGTGGGCAGGCGCGAGCCAGAGGGCGGAGGCACGGCCGCGAACAGGCGCCAGCGCGAGGAGCGCCGGCCCAGTGTGGCGGGGCGCGCGGCGCTAGGGTGGCAATCCAGCTCGCTGTTCGCGAGCCAGTTCGTGTTCTGCTCGAAAGAGTTCGAGATCAAATCGCTCGTTTAGTAAACGAGCCGAACACGAGCTGATTTTTTCGGCTTGTTTAATAAACGAGCCGAACACGAGCTGGGATCAGCTCGCTCGTGTTCAACTCGATAACGGCCCGAATACATATATTTTATATTATATAATTTATTTCAAATTTATATTTATATATATAAATAAATAATTATATATATAATGTATATTTTTATTATTTAATTTTTAGTAAAATAAAAATATAAATGCGAGCTCAATTATAAAAAGACTCATTTATATGTAAAGTTTTCAACTGTTAGATAAAAGTCTAATGAATAAAATTTTATAAATTTATTTTTTATATATGTTTAATTTAATTCTTTTAATTTATTGTTCGTTGGCCGGCTCGTGAGTCAGCTCGTTTATTAACGAGCCAAACACGAGCTGAATTTTTCGGCTCGATATTTTAACGAGCCAGCTCATGTTCGGCTCAGTTATTAAACGAACCGAACACGAGCCGGCCTCGGCTCACTCGTGTTCGGCTCGTTTACACCCGTAGCGGGCGCGCGCATGGTGGGCCCCGTGCGGACGGGGCCCAGTCATGGGAGAGAGGGAAGGATACGAACACTCTCTCTCTTGCTTTTTTTTTAAAACTTTTCTAACTTTCTTATTTTATAGTATTGTGGATCACATACAAAAAAATAAAATTTTAAGTTTAAATTTAAATTTAAATTTTAAATCGAATCCCTTCTTATTTTGATGCGTTATGGACCGCATATAGAAATTAAAATTTTGTATTTGAATTTAAAGTTTGAACAGAAATTAAAATTTTGTATTATGAAATTCTTCAATTGAGCATTAAATTTAAAATTAATTTTTTAAATTTCCAATCTACTTAAGTCTTTTTTATTATAAAAAATATATAAATAATTGTTAAATAGTTTAGGATGTTGGTATTAAATATAGATATTAATTTTTATTAAGAATTTAGATATAAATTGTACATAATATTATACTTTACGAAAGTTAGTTGCGAGAATCATATGAAATATACTAACTAAAACATTAGTACGCACCAGATGCAAAAAAAGATTTCTCTTCTCATTTCACTAACTAATGAGGGACTACCATGACTAATAAAAATTTTGAATGTACTCATTGCACAATTTATTCCATAGACACGTGGCGATGTTTGGAATAATTAGCATGGAGTAATTTTATTTGTATCACTCAAAAGATTAGAAATAACATAAATAACATTACAAAATTAGTAATATAAAAGCAAACAAAAGAGAACAAGGTAAGAAAATATTTAATAAAGTTGAAGAATTATTTCGAAATAGCTTATTGTTGAGAGAGCTTCTTATATTTTCTATGTTAGGGAGGATAGCTGCATTTATTTAAAATTGTTCCGTAATTTGTCCGTAACATTTCATAATTATCCTAAAATTAATTTTTATAACTAATTTTAGAGATTGAATTTTAAAATAACTATCCGCAGCATTGCGTGGGTCACTTAACTAGTAAAGATATATTATTTCTCAATAACTACACACGTGGTAGCGGGAGGCGGAGGCGCGGGCGAGGGCGCGGGCCGGGGGCGGGCGCGGGCACGGGCGCGGGCGGCGAGCCGATGGTGTTGGCGCGGGCTCCGCATTGGCGCGGACGCAAGCTGAGGGCCGGAGGCGCGTGGCGAGGCGGGCCGCAGTGCGGGGGCGGCGCGGCGCGAGCTGAGGGGCAGAGGTGCGAGCGCCGACGGGCGTCGGTGTAGGGCGTGCGTGAGGGGCGAGGGGTACGAGGGACGGATGCAAGCGGGCGCGAGGGGTACGATGGGCGCGGACGCAAGCGGCGCGAGGGGTACGAGGGGCAAACGCGAGGCGGCGCAAGCGGGGCAGGGCCGCCGAGGGCGCGGCGAGCAAGCGGGCGCAGGCACGACGGGCGAGGGCTGGCGCATGGGCGCGAGCCGGTGCGGACACAAGCCAGCGCGGAGCGGCCTTTTTTTTTTTTTTTCCCCTTTTCTAAAGAGACTTTCTTATTTTGTAGTGTTCTTGATGACATACAAAAAATAAAATTTTAAATTTAAATTTGAAGTTTAAATCAAATCTCTTCTTATTTCAATGGGTTGTGGGCCGTATATAGAAATTAAAATTTTATATTTAAAGTTATGAACTGGAAAGACAAAAATTGTACGGCACCTTCTCCATGCTCGGGGGCTTTGGTGGGCCCCCCAACGCGCAAGTTTTCTATTTAAATTTAAAGTTTTGAATTTAAATTTAAATTTAAATTTTTAAATTGAATCTTATTTTTAATTTCAAACTTAAATTTTTTATTTTAATTTTGATATTTCAATTTATATATAAAATTTATAAATATATGATTTGGAAATCAAAAGAAAAGCTCTTTTTATCCGGATGATTTTGTGGTTCCCACATTCTTTTTTTCTTTTTAATTGAGGGTCAATTGCACCATTTGTTCCAACCTTTGTACAATTTTTTTACTTTAGTCCCTAATATTTTTTTTTTGCAAACGCAATTTGAAATGTTTTGAAGTATGACTAAACACCAAACCCTAAATCAGACTAGATTAGATTTCGAGTTGTAGCCACCGTCTGCTGTGAAGCCTGTCTCGACGATTTTTTCGGATAAGTCGTCGGTATATATATATATATATATATATATATATATATATATATATATATATATATAT